>NW_007083759.1:3417-4320 GCF_000164805.1 Carlito syrichta
CTTCATTCCCCCCTTATTGGTGTTCTACGTCTCTAGTATTCTCATCAATATGGACATTTAGCACCTGTATGTAAGTTCATTATTCTATTTTAAAGTTCTACTATAATTTTAATTTGTTATACATTTATATCATAGACATTACATTGTAAATATTTCATATACATTACATTGTATATATTTGTTTGAGAATTCTTTGTGTCTTTCCTTTTTCTCTCTTCTCCCAGTCTACAACTTTATTTGGCTTATCTTGTTATGTCCAAAAAGAATTATAGTAGCAGAATATTTCAGTGGATTCGATAACATTTCACTGAAGAAGTTCATTAATATTGATAGATGTAATGTTTGTCCTTATTTGTCTCATTTTGTCTTCTAGGTTGGAGTGCAGTGACAAAATCACAGATCACCACAGCCTCAAACTCCTGGTCTCAAGCCTCAGTCTCCAAAGTAGCAAAGACTACAAGTGTATGTACACTCAACTATTTTTTTTTTTATTTTTGGTAGAGATGAGATCTTCTACTACACTCAGCTGTTTTTTTTTTTCTATTTTTGGTAGAGATGAGATCTTGCTTTGTTTTCCAGGCTCATCTTAAACTCCTGGCCTCAAGTGACCCTTCAGCTTGAGCCACCCAAAGTGCTGGGATTACAAGCCTGAACCACTATGACCAACTTAGACAATAATTTTATTATGATTTTATGTTTTCCTTTTGTGGAAGAAGAAATATGCCAGCTTTGCTAAGGCACTGGAATAATATAAAGTATCAAATTGTTTTTTAAAAATTGCAAGCCTCAAATCAAACATATTCTTGTGTTAAAATGTTGATGCCTTCCACAGTGCAATGGATATCTAGTAATGTTGGGAGACAAATTTTTGTCTACGAAAATGTAACCTGTAAATATGCAGGT
>NW_007083759.1:4340-5111 GCF_000164805.1 Carlito syrichta
TCTCTCTCTCTCTCTCGCACACACACACACACACACACACACACACACACACACACACACACACACACACACAAACAGGCATCCCAAGGCATAACCACATATGTGCATATTGGAAGTTTATTTTTGAGAAGGTTCTGTACTTATGCCGGAAGCTTATTACAACGTCTGGTTACCTTTGACTTACAATTTATATTTAATAGCATACTGAAAAACTTTATTATTTTATATAAAGACTGGCTAAAAATATATTGAGTGTAAGATAATAAGTTTGTGTTGCTTTTTGCTACTATGTTTACAGTAGATTGTTATAGCAGCAATAGGATTCTAATACAGACCCTTAGGGGCAACAGAGTCTTTGAGTTATTGTTTTAGCATTAAGAATATGGAGCCAACTCTGCTTTTCATTATGTCCATTTATGTCTACCAATTTTTGTTGCTTTGTCCACAGAACTAGTCGCAAGTCCTTGTATAATTTGGAATACTTTCAATTCTTCAGAACTATAGTTAGTGATCACATAATGGATTGTGGCATCATAATTTTTAAAAGTATGATTACCTAAGGGAAAATGCTTCCAGTAGCTTACACAATTTTCAGAAAATGATTTTAGAGGGGTATAGTGTAGCAAGGAATATAAACGACAATAATTCTAAGGCTTCTTCATGACTAGGTCCACAAAAAAAAAGTTAGGCCCTATAAATAAAATGTTATAAATAAAATGAATGTCATAATGTCTGGGATGCTATCAAAGGAACACTTAATTATGGTAAAAA
>NW_007083760.1:0-733 GCF_000164805.1 Carlito syrichta
CATTTACATAAAGACATGTTATGGACTTCTCTAATTTGGGGGGAACACTCTTTTCAGCATATGAGAATAAAAGCTAAATTCTAAATACCTACTTTGTTTTGTGTATTTTTACTTGTACTTAGGAATAAACTGGGTTAGTTAGGCAAGGGTTTGGAGCAATCAGCACCATGAGATAGTATCTTGGAGCACTCTGCTGGTTGGAGCCCACAGTAATATACCTGGTCTGAGATCTAGAGGTGCCAACTAAGAAGGACAGTCCTGAATTAAGTGGCGATAGAACACCTGTGATAAAGGCAAGTTGAGTTTTCCAGATATCAAATATTTAAATTACAGATTATCTGTTATAAATGCAGTCACCTTCAAAAACCCTCCTGCCCTTTCCCAGTGGCTCCATTTCTCACGTGGATCTTCCCCAGCCAGCAGACTTGACCAACTACCCTAAGTATAGTAGATATGTATAAAGTTTGCTCTGAAATAAAATCTACTTCTACATCCAGGCAAGTAATGACTTTATACTTGCCCTCCACTGTAATTTTGTTAGATTGTGGCTCTAGTCAGCTTTTTGTATAATTTTTTTTTTGAGTTGGAGTCTCACTCTGTCACCCAGACTGCAGTGCAGTGGCCGCTCCCGGCCCCCACAGCCTCTACCTGCTGGACTCCAGCGATCCTTCCACCTCAGCCTTCGAAGTAGCTGGAATTACAGGCGCGCTAACACGCCCAGCTAATTTTTGAT
>NW_007083761.1:0-1401 GCF_000164805.1 Carlito syrichta
GCCTGGGCCACTTGGTGAGACATCAATCTTTACAATAAATCAAAAATTAGCCAGGCATGGTTAGCACTTCCTGTAGTTTTGGGCTACCTTGGAAGGCTGAGGTGGAAGGGATCGCCAGAGCCCCAGCGGTTGAGGCTGCGGTGGCTGGGAGTGTGCCACTGCACTCCAGTCTGATGGAGTAAGACTCCAACTCAAAAAAAAAGACCCAGGAGGCTTTTCTGAAAAAATTCATGGAAAACAAACCCATGAAAAGGAACAGAGAATAGAAGTGCACATTCCGATCCAGAGGTGAGACACAGAGGGCACCTCTGCGTGGCAGTTGGGGGATTTGTGAAATCTGGGGATACTTACAGCACCGGGCTTATGACACTGAACCAGAAGTCATGAGATTTTGTAGAAATGAGTGAATTGTCCAATGTCTGATGTGTGAGAGAACCTCCTGCTGCTGTGAAAAACAAGCAGAAAAAAATGGAGAATGCATGGAACACTCTGGCAAGGCCCAGGGAGTGGGGAGACTTGCTGGCCGGAGCACTCATTTCTACCCGGACACACCTGCCTTCTCCTATGCACACCTGCTTTCACCTGTGCATACTTGCCTTCCCCTGTGCACATCTGTGCACACTTGACATTACCTGTGCACACTTGCCTTTATCTGTCTTCACCTGTGCACACCTGGCATCACCTGTCTTTGCTTGTGCACACTTGGCATCCTCTGTGCACACCTGCCTTCACCTGTGCACACCTGCCTTCACCTGGCTTCACCTGAGCAGACCTATCTTTATGTGGCTCTGTCCTTGAGCAAGCCCCCCACCTCCTGGGACTGCAAATTCCCACTTGTGACACAAGGGAGTTGGTGAGGTCACTCTGTCTAAGACTCTTGCTCTGGAGAAGTGCCATCCTCTAGCAACACAGATTCCCTGCAAAAGAGAGGCATGGACAGCTGCCGGAGGCCATGAGCCTCTGGGTGAATCTAAGCCACAAAATATTTATAATGTTGTCCCCAGGACACAAATAGCAGTTCTGTCTCACATCCCTGATGGTATGGTGTCCCAGTTTCCAGTTTACTATAAGATAGCTACTCTTTCCAGAAAGTCCTGGAGAGATCACTGTGCAGTGTGCCATCCATAAGGTGACTGATGGCTTCATGTTACAGATTTGGCAAGAAGAAAGACAAGAGGATCAGATGGAAAAGTCTCTCTCTCTTTCTGTCTCTCTGTGAGCCCATTCAGCCTCACCTCACATCGTGAGGCATGCCAGGGGCAGGAGGGGAGGCAGTTCACAGAAACAAAGCCTGGCGAGTCCTGTCACCAAGAAGCAGGATGGATGATGTCTTGTTGGGAGCCAGCCACGGAGGCTCACTGAGCATTAGGGATCAGGGAGGGCCGAGGGACCTGAGGCCAC
>NW_007083762.1:0-1565 GCF_000164805.1 Carlito syrichta
AAGTCAATATGTGTTTTTTTGTGCTATGTGAACTAAAGGGAGGAAGAATCTTCTAATTCATACAGAATATATATTATATAATGCATATCTCTCCTGTTGGAGAGTGTGTGTGTGTGTGTGTGTGTGTGTGTGTGTGTGTGTGTGTGTGTGTGTGTGATTTTCTTGAAAGAAAAGGCATCAGGGAGAAGAAATGTCAAATAGATATTTTGAATTGTGACCAAAAGCTTATGTATAACTAGGTTTTCTTTTCTTTAAAGAAAACAACATGTATGTAGAAGAACGATTCTTTCTAGAGTAACTAAGAATTTCTAATTGATAAAAGAATTTCTGTTTTCTTTCTTAGTGAGAAAAGAATATGATTTCCAAATCTGTAAGCTCTTGGTGGCAACTCCAGGGATTTGTTTTAGATATAGATTCAGCTATCAATCGGTCTCTTTTTCCTCAAAGAGGCATGAAATTCTTGTGCTTCTTGGGTTTGCTTAGCATAAGTAGGAAAGGAATGGTGGTATCATTTACCTGTGTATTCAGGAATGCAATGATTATTAACAGGTTGCCATTTTCAAACAGTATTTACACATCTTTTTTCCCCTTGTTTATTCTTTCTGCCCAGAGCGTCAGTTACAGAAATTTCAGTCTTTCGCCTCCTCCTCTCTCCCTCAGTCTTCTGCAGTTGTAGTTGTTACTATGAACATTACAATTTAATATGGAGTCTGCTCCCAAGCCCGATGCATTTCTTCAGTTTCATCTGCTTTTCTAAGGTTGTAGAGTCTCAGAGGATCCCACAATCACATGGAAGTATCTTCTGTCTTAATATTTGTAGACAAAAATAAGAATAAAAATCAAAACCACAACTCATGCCTAACTGGATCTTTGACTTTAGTCCTTTTGACTTTCATCTCAAGTTTTTACTCTGTTACTATAAATAGAGTTGGAGTCATTGTGAAACAACTTCATGCTTCTTTGTAAAAATTAGATGTTTGACAGGTCTTTGTTTTACTGCACTAAGGGATTCCTTTGTTACAGGGAACATACTGTTATATATATTTATTTATTTGTTGAGTTGGAGTCTCACTCTTTCCCAGACTGGAGTGCAGTAGCCACTCCCGGCCACCGCAGCCTGACCTGCTGGGCTCCGGTGATCCTTCCGCCTCAGACTTCCAAGTAGCTGGAATGACAGGTGCACTACCACGCCCAGGTGATTTTTGATTTACTGTAGAGATGAGGTCTTGCCAAGTTGCCCAGGTGGATCTCGAACCCACGGGATCAGGCAGTCCACTCACCTCAGCCTCCCAAAGGTTTGGGATCAGGCTAATTATATATTTAACAGGTAAATGTATTCAGGTTTAACACAGAATATGCTGTTAATTATATATTTATTCTAAGTTAATTCTTTTTGACATGCAAAAATGATACTTTGAGAAGAGATTTTTGATAGTTTCTTTATCTTGTTCTATAGGAAATGCTGCTTTTAAGATAATTGTCCAGTGGATTAACTTGTTACCTGAGTTTCCTTGTATTTTTTTTTATTCCTCATACATTTTGTTTAGTCTATGGCTCCTGAAAAT
>NW_007083763.1:0-785 GCF_000164805.1 Carlito syrichta
TCACTCAAATAAGGGAAAAGAGAAATGGTTGTCTCCTTCAAGTCTCCAGAGTAGCATGGCCCACTAAAAAAAATAAAAATAAAAGAAGGGGATTGCGGTAGGCATAGTATTTGCCCTGAAAATGTCCACATCCTAATCCTTGGAACTGTGTAACCTTATATGGAAGGGGGGACTTTGCCGATGAGATTAAGACAAAGGACCCTGAGGTGGGAATGGTAATCTGTTACTCAAGTCAGCCAAACGCAATCACAAGTCCTCAAAACCTTCCCCAGCTGTGGTCACCAAGCAGCTATGACTACAGAAGGCAGCAGAGAGGTGCCATGTCTCTGGCGTTGGAGATCGGGGAAGAGCCATAAACCAAGGAACGTGGGAAGTTTTTGGAAGCTAGAAAAGGTAAGAAAACAAGTGGTCCTCCAGCGAATCTTCCAGGAAACATTGTAGCTCTGCCAACACCTTGGTTTGAGCCCAGGGAGATGTCCGTTGGACTCCAGACCTGTGTAATTATAAGACATTACATTTCTGTTGTTTCAAGCCACTGAGTTTGTGGCAATTTAGCCCTACATGTGTGTGGGAAGCAAGTCAGAGAGGAAGGCCACATAGGACCCAGACAGCTGAATGAAGGATGTAAGGAACAGGAATAAAAACGTTTTAAGGAACAAGAGCAAGCCCAGTGAGAATACCTAATGCAAAAGGTTGATAGGGTAAATCTTTCTGGAGAAATCCTGCTCTCATTCTAAACCCCACCCTAGATTGTTTTCTGGGAGCCTGATTTGAGCCAAGTGAGA
>NW_007083764.1:0-740 GCF_000164805.1 Carlito syrichta
GCTGGAGTGGAGCTATGGCCTTCAAAACATTTTACTGAAACCTGCTACTTATTAATGATGAATGGTTCTTTGCCTTAAATGGTGGACAACCAAACTCTTCGACAACCAAAATATGAAATTCAAATTTCCAAGTGTAAATTATATTCAGATGAAAAAACATGCAGTAATATCCATAAGAATTGTTGTACTCTGTGCCAGGTAACAGCAGTTATCTCAATCTACCCTGTACAATTGTGGAGATGGGGGGAATCTAAGCTAAGGGATATCAAAACATCGTAGATATATGCTTCATCTTCTTCTTTCTGACCTGTCTTCCTCCTCCCATGTTTTCAAAACACTTTTCACTTTTTGTAAAATTATGTACTCAAAAGTGAACAATTTAAACCTGAGTTCAAAGGTGAACAAACACAGTTTCGCAGATTCGTGCTCTACAACAGTACATTGAAGGAGTTTATGAAATGTGCCTTTCGGTGTGGAAGAGAGAGGCTCAAAGGTAGAAGTCACATACCCACTGTCCTATGCAGTGGGCCATGACTTGGCTAGGAGGATGTGGATCGACTTAAGGGTTACCATTTCAGCATCTCTTTCATCAGGATCCCTTGTTAATGGCGATTTCATTCCTTGCCTTTTCTCTTGGTGTTGGGACCGGGAGCGCATCTCCAACCGTCCTTTGTAACATTTAGTAGCCTTAACAAATCCTCCTTGCTCCTGTGGAAAGCTTCCTCACGTTGTTATTCAGA
>NW_007083765.1:0-684 GCF_000164805.1 Carlito syrichta
GATTATGGTCAGCAACACCTGTTCAGAAGACTACTAGGAAAACCCCCGTGAGATGCAGATTGTGGAAGAAGTCCTCATTTTTCCCCTTTTCCCTCTCCCATCACTTCCTTGAGACCACCCCATTGAAGTAGTGGTTTATGTTAGTGCAGCAGGTGGAGTTGCATAGCCCCAAAAGAATATCCTTTCCTTTAGGAAGGAGAATCAGAAAAAGAGACTCTGTTATGCAGAGAGAAGGGAGGTGGGGAGAATATTCATATATTTTTGTTTCATTTCTCTGACTTTTGTTGTTCAGATATGCACAACTGCAGAAGGTTAACTGTCTTAAAGAACTCTGTGTTTTTGGTCAGAGGAACTGGCAAAGGGGAACTTAGGAGTCCAGAAAGGGAAGGATCAATTCAGAAGACAGATATTTTGAATTCAAGTTTTGTGTATCACTCCTGACTCTCTCTCTTGTACAGAACACACCCAAAAGGAGCACATCAAAATCTTCAAGAAGAGAAGGCATACATGAGACTCCGTTCAAGTTTTAGGCCAGGTCCTTCATTTCCCTTGTGGTGAGCAGGCCCAAGCAGCAAGGCAAAAGCACTGAGAACTAACCTGATGTTGAAAGCCACTGTCCACAGAAGGCAAAACGGACCTTACAATCTAGACCTCATGAGGTGATTACTTGCTCAAACAGGCAAA
>NW_007083766.1:0-1396 GCF_000164805.1 Carlito syrichta
AACTGGGGTCTTTAATACCCCACTCACAACCCTAGACAGATCCTCAGGACAAAAAATCAGCAAGGAGATCCAGAACCTCAATGTGACTCTGAACCAAATGGACTTAATTGATACCTACAGAGCACTCCATCCAAAGACCACAGAATACACATTCTACTCATCACCACATGGAACGTATTCTAAGATCGACCACGTAATTGGCCATAAATAAGCATAAGCACATTTAAAAGGACCAAAATTCTACCATGTACCTTCTCGGACCACAGTGGAATAAAAATAAACATTGACACCAACAAAGTCCCCCCAAATCCCACAAAGACATGGACACTAAACAGCATGATGCTAAAGAACTCCTGGGTCAATGATGAAATCAAAACAGGGATCAAAAGATACCTGGAAACAAATGAAAATGAAGAAACATCTTACCAAAATCTCTGGGACGCCTTAAAAGCTGTAGTAAGAGGAGAATTTATAACCCTACAAACACACATGAAGAAAATGGAAGGAACACAAATTAACAGCCTAACAAGCCACCTAAGGAAACTGGAAAAGCAAGATCATAAAAACCCTAATTTCAGCAGAAGAATCCAGATCACCAAAATAAAAGCCCAAATCCAGGACATAGAAGACAAAAAGATAATACAAAAAAATCAATGAAACAAAAAGCTGGTTCTTCGAAAGGATAAACAAGATCGATGGTCCCCTAGCTAGACTGACCAAGAAAAAACGAGAAAAAAACCAAGTAAGCACAATCAGAAACACAAAAGATGAAGTCACATCTGACCCTGAAGAAATACAAAAGATCATTAGAGACTACTACGTACACTTGTATGGAAACAAACTTGAAAACCTTAAGGAAATGGAGGACTTTCTGACATAACACAACCTACCTAGGTTGGAACAAGAAGAAATTGAGACCCTAAATAGACCAATAACAATCAAGGAAATCGACTACATAATAAGAAAACTTCCTACAAAAAAAAGCCCTTGTCCAGATGGTTTTCCAGCAGAATTCTACAAGACATTTAAGGAGGAGCTGATACCAATCCTACTGAAGGTATTCCAGGTGATTGAAAAAGATGGAACGCTCCCCAAATCATTTTACAAAGCCAACATCACATTGATACCCAAGCCAGGTAAAGATCCAACAAAGAAAGAGAACTACAGGCCAAATATCTTGATGAACATAGATGCTAAAAATTCTCAACAAGATCCTAGTAAACCGGATTCAGCAATACATCTCAAAAATCATCCACCATGACCAAGTAGCTTTCATTCCTGGGATGCAGGGCTGGGTCCACATTCGTAAAACCATATAATGTAATTAAAATCCTCAACAGATGTCAAACCAAAACCCTATGATCTTATCATTAGATGCAGAAAAGCTTTTGAAAAA
>NW_007083767.1:0-1270 GCF_000164805.1 Carlito syrichta
TGCAGAGAACCTACATGCATCCTCCTGTGTGCTGTACATCATGTCTAGATTACGTATAATACCTAATATAATGCAAATGCTATGTACATAGTTGATATGTTGTATTTTTATTTGGGTTATTTTTTTTCAAATATTTTTGATCTGCATTTTGTTGAATCCACAGATGTGGAGCTCCCCGATACAAGGGCTCACTGTAGGGCTTTCTTGACACTATTATTTTTAAGTAAGTACTTTTAACTCAACTGAGTAATAAAGTAAAAGATACATCATATTTTATAAATTATATCAGGAGAATAATTGTTATAGGTCGAGTAAATATTAGTTGATGTTTATTGATAATGGAAAATCAAAAAGAATAAACTTGTCACATATATCCCACTTTTTGTATTTAATGTTAATTTTTCAATTATTACTTTTTCATCCTTACAAAAGACAATAAAATAAAAGTTTTAAAGGAGAGTAAAATATTTTTTAAATTTCTTGAGTTATGTCTCTGGTTTCTTTAACCAACGGTCTGCTGTCTTAAAGCTGGGAAATAAATTATAAGTCAACAACAAATTAAAGATCAAATGCTTCACACTCACAAATTCACAACATACAGAGATACCATCTAATAATTAGCTATTTGCATAATCCCTGAAGAACTGTAAACAAGGCAGAAGTTTACTTGCTAAATTTATCCTATCAATAATGTGAAAGTTTATTGGTACTTAAAAACATAGATTATCTAAGACCTTTTAAAAATTACAGTATGAATCTTCCAGTTCTTGTAGAGAGCAACAGCAGAAAAATGATATAAGCAATACCAACTTGTGTTTCTAAAAAACTGTCCAACTTGTATCACATCTGAAAGAAAAAATCACCTCTGGGCTTGGTGACTCAGCACCTTTGGGTGGCTGAGGTGAGTGGATTGTCTGAGCCCGTGGGTTCAAGACCTGCCTGGTCAACTTGGTGAGACTTCATCTCTACAATAAATCAAAATGAGCCGGGTGTGGTAGCACACACCTGTAGTTCCAGCTACTTGGAAGGCTGAGGTGGAAGGATCGCCAGAGCCCAAGCAGGTCGAGGCTGCAGTAACCATTTGTTTGTGCCTTCTTGGTTTTCTCTGAGTAGTGTTTTGTAGTTTTCATTGTAAAGGTCTTTCACTTCTCTGATTAGGAAGATGTTCAAGTATTTCTTTCTTTCTTTTTTTTTTTTTTGGTAGTGACTGGGAATGGGATTGTGTCTTTTTTTTGGTTCTCTGCCTGTTTGTTGTTGGTTTATATGAATA
>NW_007083768.1:0-1299 GCF_000164805.1 Carlito syrichta
CATCACTTCCTAGGGTGATAAGCCAGCCACTTACTGGCAAGTTGCTCACATTAGACAACTTTCACCATGAAAGGAAGAGTGTTTTGTCTCTGTACCCTGGATATGGATTTGCCCTCCTTGCATGCAATGTTTTTGTCTCAACTACCATCCATGGACTTACAGAAATCCTTATCCACAGTATTCAACACAGCATTACTTCTGACCAAGGAACTCACGTCAGAACCAAAGAGGTGCAGGGATGGGCTCAAGCTCCCAAAGTGCACTGGTTTTACCATGTGCCACATCATCCTGAAGCAGCTGGCTTGATAAAATGGTGAAGTAGCTTTTGGAAGGCTGTTACAGCACCAGCAGGGTGATGATACCTTACAGGCCTGGGGCAAGGTTCTCCAGAAAGCTTTATCTTCTTGGAATCAGTGTTCATCACGTTATTCTTTCTACAATAGTCCAGGACTCAAGAGGTGGAAATGAGAGTGACACCACTCATCATTACCCCTCGCACCCCACTAGCAAAATGCTTGCTTCTTTTCTGCCTAATTTTATATCTCTTCTGGTATAGAGGTATTAATTCTAAATGGACTGGTCCCATAAACCAGAGGTTAAGACTACCATGTGGCCATTTGGGGTATTCTTCTGCCTCTGAGTGAAGAGTTCAAAAAGGGAGTTATGGTATCGGCTGGAGTGATTGATCCAGGCAAGGGAACCTGGGCTACTACACAGAAAGCAAGAAAGACTACATCTTCCAGGCTCAGTGGCTCAGCCTGTAATCCCGTGCCTTGGGAGGTTGAGGTGAGTGGATTGCCTGAGCCCGTGGGTTCGAGACCCACCTGGGCAACCTGGGGAGACCTCATCTCTACAATAAATAAAAAAATTAGCTGGGTGTGGTAGCGCATGCCTGTAGTTCCAGCTACTTGTAAGGCTGAGGCAGAAGGATCACCAGAGCCCAGCAGGTCGAGGCTGCGGTGGTCGGGAGGCCAGGAGCGGCTACTGTACTCCAGTCTGGGTGACAGAGTGAGACTCCAGCTCAAAAAAAAGAAACAAAAACAAAAACAAGACAAAACAAAAAAGAGTACATCTAGAAGACAGGAGATCTCTCAGAGTGTCTCTTACTATCCCCATGCTCTAGGATTAAGTTCAGTGCAAAACTAAATCCAACCCAGGCCCAGTCCTTTCAGAAACAAAGATTGGGTTTGGATCACCCTGCAAGGTGAAGAACCACAACCAGCTGGAGTTCCTGCTGAAGAGAAAGGGAATACAGAATGAGCAGCAAACAAAGGTAGTTCCAAATGGCAGGTATGATTA
>NW_007083769.1:0-744 GCF_000164805.1 Carlito syrichta
TTCAGGGAAAAGCTGAGAGTTTCACCATGGAGTAATCATGTCAGTTTTGTGTTTTCCTATGTGGCCTTTATCAGGTGAAGGAGGTTTTCTTCTATTCGGAGTTACATTTTAGTGTTTGTATCATGAATCAGTGTGAATTTTTCTCAAATCCCTTCGACCTCAATAAAGAAGGTTGTATGTGGCTACTTTTATACTGCTAGTGCGGTATTTTCCTTTGATTGAGTTTTGTTGAAATGAGATTTACGTTTTGTACGTCGTGCTACACATGTTTCCCAGAAATCAATCCCACTTGGCATGGTTTCTCATTGAATTCATTTTACTATACGTGGCTGAGGATTGGTGTCCGAAATGCCGATGAATGCCTTCCAATGAATAATTGAAGAAAAAGCCTAGAGATTCCACACCTGCACCAACAGTATGGGAGCTCGGTGGACATCCACTCGGAGAACAATCCTAGCCCATGATAGCTGCTGCTTTCCAAAAGTTCTTCAAAGTCCCTGGAAGTTGTCCTAATTTAGGCAGCCAAGCCACCAGAAAGGTTTGGTCTCCGAGAGAGCATTGAGAGTAGGTGGCACATGGCCATGACCTATCCCCACCCCGAGCTGTACATGACGAAAGGTCTGCTTGGTTGAGTGTGGCCGAGAAGATGATGCTGTGTCTTCCCTCAGCTCCCAGACCGGAGAGGCAGTGTCTTCTTCCTTCCAGCTCTGAGTCATGGAGGCTCCGTTCCTGGCAAGTGAGTCC
>NW_007083770.1:0-732 GCF_000164805.1 Carlito syrichta
TCCGCAAAGTTGAGTGGTGAATGTTGGTGGTGAGAAGTAAAGGAAACTCATAGAACCCTAAGGGAAGCAAGCTAAATCGTTGGCTATGGACAGCTAGGAAGCGTATCCCCGCAATCAAAGCACACTTCATTGTGGACCAAAACCACTCCCGCTAAGGGTAGGCCAGGCATGGAATCTCCCACCTGTCATCCAGCACTTTGGCGGACTGAGGACGGAAGATTGCTGGAGCCCAGGAGTTGAAACATGACTGTGTAACATCAGGCAGCCTCATCTCTATCTCCAAAATGTCATCAATGAGCTGGGCTTGGAGACATAGGCTTTTCGTTGCAGCCGCTTGGGAGGATTGCCTGAGCCCCGGAGGTCTACCCTGTGGTCAGGTGTGATTGTACCACTCTAGTACCGTCTGGGCATCAGAGTGAGGCCCTGACTCATAGAGAAACGCAACCCACAGATGCGGAAAACATATTTGCGAATGTACATCTGACAAGGGATGATCAGCTCGGAACTACAAGGAACTGCCACTTGCCGACAAGAAAAAAGCAAACAGCCTCATTTCACAGTGAGCAAAAGATATGAACAGACCCATCTCAACAGCAGACATACAAGCAGCCACCAAAGACATTGGAAAAAGCTCAGCCTCATTTGTCAGCCGAAAATGCAAGTGAAAACTACCTTGAGGAGTCACCAATTTTCAGTCAGGATGGCTATCATCAATCATTCCCAAAACAACAG
>NW_007083771.1:0-782 GCF_000164805.1 Carlito syrichta
GGCACCGCACTCCAGTCTGGGCGACAGAGTGAGACTCCAACTCAAAAATAAATAAATAAATAAATAAAAATAAAAATGAAAATATTGGCTTCTGTTTCCAAACAAGGGCATGCTGGATCCAGATATGAATAGGACAAAGTGGGCCTCCAAGAAGCACACAGCCGAGCAGACTGAGAGGTAGCCAGGGGACGTTTTATGCCCAGTACGTGGTGACTTGGGTGGGGGCAGGGAGAGGAGGGAGGTGGGTGGGGAAACAGGATCAAACTCTGGGATGCTGGAGGAAGAACAGGAAACACCAGATCAGTCATAGGAGGAGGGAGGGGAGGGCTTCACGTGCAAATTTGGTTTCTTCATTTTCTCTGCCCCCTCTGCCTCCACCCCTATTTATTTGGTCTATTTTACATTCTGGGATGAAAGTCCCTTTTTGGGGTCATCAGTTGATGGCCAGGAAGCCAAAGGGCAGGACCAGAATACGTGACTTCAGGTCCCCGTAGAAAGTCCCACATGGGCCCCGGGGACCAGTGACATGGCCTGATCTTCTCTCGTCTCGTCGATGCCCAGCTAGGGCGGAGGAAGCAGGGCTAGCCGGGTGGAAGAATGACTCGAGGAAAGAATCTGTGGAGAGCAGAGTCCCAGAAGAATCTCCCGTGTGGAACCCGATCGCTCTCAGGCTCCCCAGAGGGAAGGAAGAGGGGGAGGAGGAGGAGAAGCAGCCGGCAGAACCTGGGAAGCAGGGGTGCTGTTCTCAAAGGGAATGTTTAAAAGACACTCAACTTTACACA
>NW_007083772.1:0-759 GCF_000164805.1 Carlito syrichta
TGGCAGAGGTCACAGGATCTCCGCCACTGGGAGGCTGATGTGGGGACATGTAGCACTCAGGGGCCAGGAAAGTTTAGGCCAAGGGACCCAATATACAAAAGCCACCCCACAAAGTACCCAGAGGAGGAAAAGGCCACAGCCCAATGCCAGGAAGAGCCTCTCTGTGGCACAGAGGTGGCCCCTGGGGCTTGCAGCATGGCCGGATTAGTTCTGGGATACCGGGTTACCCTGAGCCTCTTAGGAAGGTGAAGCCACCTGGCTACTCCCATTCCCGGAGGACCCATGTCAGTGTCACAAAGGCCTCAGTCCAGATAGGGCCTCTTCTTTCTCAGACAACCCAGGGAAGAATGCAAGTTCTGGTGGGAAATCTCCCAACATCACCCTCATTCCAGGAAGTGGTACCCATGAGAAGATGGAAATCAGAACTTCCCACCTGCATGGGTGACCACACGGGGTCCTTCTCTTTTCCTCCTCAGACTTGGCAGGAACAGGAAGACCAGGGGAGGTGGCTGGGGCTGGCTTCCCAGGAGAGTTCCTGGCAGGGATCCTGGCTGAACAGGGTATGCCCCGAGTGAAAGGACTTTGGCACCAGTAATGACTCCACACCTGGCCAGAACCAAGATATTTATTAAAGTGGCAGTTACAGGAAGGGACTATAACCAAGGAAAAATGAGAGAGAGAGAGGGAGTGAGAGAGAGAGATGGGAGAGAGAGAGAGCGAGAGGGAAAGAGGGAAGGAGAGAGAAAGAGAGAGGGAGAG
>NW_007083773.1:0-1135 GCF_000164805.1 Carlito syrichta
TAGAACTGGGAAGCTTAGGAGCTGGTGTAGAGGTGTAGGGAGCATTCATGGCTAAGTGTTCTTTTGCTTAAGGGGTCAGAACATATCTTTAAGTAGATCTCAGCATTTTAAAATTCTAGTGAAAAAGTGCAAAGCTGTTTTCTAAAACAGTAATGGGCTAACCCTCTATTGCTAAGGAATTATTGAAAAGCAAATTCACTTATTTCCATAGCTTTCCAATTTCTTTTGGTGGGAAGGGGAAGTTTCTTTGTATTGTTCTTCTTAACGTTCTGGCAAACTATTTTAAACAATATGGTTGCATATAAAATTTTATTGCAAAGTCTAAAATTTAAGCCAAAAACAGCCCCCTTTTAACTGGTTTTGTGAGTACTTTCAGGGTTAAATATAGTATAATGTTGACTCTCTTCTTTGAAAAAGCTAGGCCACCAAGTATATCAGAAGGTGAAGTATAATAATTATTAAATTGTTCTGATTACCTGCTAAGAGATTAAGGAATGAACAAACTATGGAGATAATAGTAAATTTTGTAAAATGCTGAGCATTTATGATCTTAAGTGATAAATAGCTAGTTTGTCACTTGGTATAGTTGGTCAGTTTACAAAGCATCTTGACTTGCTATAGTAGAAAATTTAATTGAATATTTTTAGGGATAAAAAATATTAGCTCACATGTTACTACTTGTATTTGGAGATAATTTTTAGATTATTCAGAGAAAGCTTTGGATGTCAAATGACTATGATCAGTGGGGACTCCTGTTTTACACTGTATTTCTATTTGATTTTTGAGATATTTATGTTTATATAAAGTCACTTTGGAAAAATTACTTGGAGAAAGTTATTTTTCAAATTTATCTAATTAGTTTCAAAGGAAATGTTAGCAGATGTTTGTTATTTTTAAGTAGAGGGATTATTTTTCAATTTTAAAAAATTTCCTTTTGTGTACTTTTTGTCTCCATTTGGCTGTCTGATAAGTATCTTTTTTACAAAAAGATCCAAACTTATTACTATTTTCCCAGTGTTCACTACCTCAGTTAATAGTTCAAATCAGGGAGGCCTCATTAATGCCTCTCTTTCCTGTATACCCTGCATTCAATCTACCAGCACAAGCTTTACTTTAAAAATATAACCAAAACTAG
>NW_007083774.1:0-783 GCF_000164805.1 Carlito syrichta
CTTCCATGATTTTTTCATCTCCTTTTGTCTTCAATTTCTTTGTGATTACAGATGTGGTTCTACAGAGTACAGGACTCCAAACACTCTATTGAAATAAGAATAAATGCTCTGTTGCATAGTTCAATCCTAATGTTTATGCTGTGGGGAAACCAGATGCATTCATGACTTTTCACACTTTGCTTTTTATCCTGCATTGGGTCAGATGCAGTGACTCTTCTCTATTATAAAGCATTTGGTTATCAGGTTCTATAAATACATTTGTTTTGAATAAAAATCAAGTCAAGCCAGTAAATAACACAAAAACGGGCAGCAATATTTGACCACAGCCCTGTCTTAGTGCCTCCTGAAACCAGGGTATTTCACAGGAGAATTGAAAATAGGGCCCCTTTAATCCTTGCTTCTTGCATTTCATTCAGTGAGTCAGAGAGTTTTTCAAAACTTATATGAAGACTCATACCTTGACCCCAAGTACTTTTCCTTCTGAAAAGGAAGTTTGGCGATTCAGACAAAAATTAACTTTCCTGTTTAAGAGAGTCTGAAGAAGCTGGGCTTGGTGGCTCAGCCTGTAATCCCACGCCTTTGGGAGGCTGAGGTGAGTGGATTGCCTGAGCCCGCGGGTTCGAGATCTGCCTGGGAAGGTGAGACCTCATCTCTACAATAAAATCAAAAAATTAGCCGGGCGTGGTAGCGCGCGCCTGTAATTCTGGCTACTCGGAAGGCTGAGCGGAAGGATCGCCGGAGACCAGCAGGTCGAGGCTGCGGTGGCTTGGGAGCGGCCACTGC
>NW_007083775.1:0-970 GCF_000164805.1 Carlito syrichta
TCGGATAGTACGGATGTGTTATATAGATGTCGTGGAATACTATTCAGCTATCAAAAAGAATAAAGCAGTGTCACTGGCAACAACTGGGATGAACTTGGAGCCCATCATCCCAAGTGAACTAACCCGGGAACGGAAAAACCAACATCACATGCTCTCACTTATACATGGGAGCTAAAAGAAGAATCCTCTCAAGCGGTAAAACTCGGTTCCAAAAAAAAAAAAAATCCCCAAGACACAGAAACTGTTATAAGGAACGCTGGAGACTCAGAAAGGGAGAACAGAAAGGGTAGAGGGATAAAAAATTACCTGTTGGGTACCATGGGCACACGTGGAGTTGGTAGGTACGACTGAAGCACAGAACACAGACTATTTACACCTCTTAAATTCATGGAAATAAAGGCCAGACACGGAGAGATTGTGCCTGTCATACCAGCACTTTAGGAGGCTGAGGCAGTAGGATCACTTAAGCTCAGGAGATCAGGTTGGTTAAAATACACAGATCTCAACACCACCAAAAATTTAAAAAATCGGGCAGTTATGGGTGGAACACGCCATGGTCCCAGCCGCTTGAGAGGCTAAGGGGGAAGGAGTATCTGTGACTAGGAGATGGATGCTGTGGTGAGCTCCGATCGTTCCATTGCACTCCAGCCTGCATGACAGAGGGTGACTCTGTCTCCAAAAATAAAAGAAAATAATGATATTGAGTGGTCTGTTTAATAACATAAAATTATAAAGACAGATCCGTTTTTTAAATTATATGCAAAAGAATTTTTTTTGGTAGGACGGGCTCGGTGACTGAGACCGTGATCCCAGCATTTTGGGAGGCCGAGGCGAGTGGATCGCCTGAGCCCACGGGTTCGAGACCCACCCCGACACTTGTAAAACTTCATCTCTACAATAAATCAAAAATTAGCCGGCCGTGGTGGCTCACGCCTGTAATTCCAGCTACTTGGAAGACTGAGGTGGAAGA
>NW_007083776.1:0-1007 GCF_000164805.1 Carlito syrichta
CTGCCAAGGCAGTAGGCCAATGACTCCAAATTAACTTCATTACTGAATTAAATAAACACAACTACAGTAATGTAAAATATTATTTTCATTTAAGGTAATGCTTTAAACAGTATGTACCGTGTTTTTAAGACAGAGCTTTAAATATATTAGTTTACTACAATTTACCACAGAGCATGGATCTGTGAAATTAATTCTTTAGAAAGCAGAGTCCCTTACCCCAAATTACAAGGAGGCTCCACAAATGTTACAGCTATGTTCATTTTCTTTTGCTAAGATTACACAAATGAGATGTATATAACAAAGACTTATTGACATAAAGACTCTTGCTTGTAAAACAGTTGAATCAATATTACTAAATAAGACAGTACATGAGTAATTTCATCCAGATTTATACAGCACCTAGAATATTATTGTCAACTCCATGTATTTCAACAAAGTTTCTATGTAAAGACATAATCTTGACTAAATTAAAATCAGAGTTTTCTACTGCTTAACTTTGATGAAACACTGTCATGTCTACTGACAAACAAAAAATTAAGTTTCATCCTCTATAATGCAAATTACCAGCAATTTGGTACAATTTTTTCCCTAAGATTTCTTTCAGCTAGTTAAAGAATGGAAGTGAATTCTAAGTTAGGGTTTTCATTTAAATTCAGATTACATTTTTAAAATGGAAGCTAATTTTTTTTTGAAGTTAGAAAAAAATGTTATTTTGGATCTAAACGTGTTTTCCTGGATACAGTCTAGCATTCTAAAACAAAATGGAATAATATTAAAATATGCATAGATATAATTCATAGGTCAAATTCAATAGTCATGTCAGAATAAAAACATATGTTAACATAAATATTGTTTATGAATCTTGATAGATCATTACCCGTAGATACTAAAGTAGAATACATTTTAATATCAAAATTTAACATTAAATCAGAAATTTGTTTAATTTGGAAATTATAATAGTTATAGAATAGAGATTGCCACGGTTTTTAAAACTATAGTTTTGTAAA
>NW_007083777.1:0-1500 GCF_000164805.1 Carlito syrichta
GTAACTTTGACTTCTGATATTCACTGATCTGTTTTGTGTCTTAATGATTTTATCATTTAGAATTTTATGTAATTTAATTAAAAAGTTGTTTTTATGTCTAGGCATCCTTTAGTGAACTTACCACTTAAGAATCATTTGTGGGCCAGGCTCAGTGGCTCAGCCTGTAATGCCAGCACTTTGGGAGGCCGAGGCGAGTGAATTGCCTGAGTCCGTGGGCTTGAGACCCACCCAGGCATCTTGGCGAGACTTCGCCTCTTTAATAAATCAAAAACTAGACGGGCATATTAGGACGCGCCCGTAGTTCTAGTTACTTGGAAGGCGGAGGCGGAAAGAATGCTGGACCCAAAAGGTCAAGGCTGTGATGACTGAGAGACAGAGTGAGAATCCAACTCAAAAAAAAAAAAAAAAGAAGAAGAAGAATCATTTATGTTGTAATCAGCATTATTAGTTCCTTTTTTCCTTAACTGCTGAGTACTATTTTATCATATGATACAGGTTGGATTCAGTGACTTATGACTGCAACTCCAATATTACGGGAGGCTTATCTAGGAGAATTGCTTAAGCCCAGGAGTTTGAGACCAGCCTGATAAGTATAGCAAGATCCCATGCCTGGAACACACTGGCACTGCTAGCTGTTGAGGAAGCTGAGAAAGGAGGATCATTGAGCCCAAGAATCGAGAATGAAACCACGTCTGCAAGCCAGCCTGGACACCAAAATGAGACCCTGTCTATAAAACACAAAATATGTTGATCCACAGAAGATAAACCTTGAATTAGAAAACTCGAATCTCTTATAATGGATAGTAAGCCCATCTGCTCTGCCCTAGAGTGAGACATTTTTAAAAACATACCAGGCATTGAGGATTTCTGCATTTTCTTCTGGAGGGAGACATTCTCTCTTTATTTTAAGCTATAAACAGACTTATTATTTGCTACTTATGGAGGAAAAGTCTGTATCACCAAAGCTGTTCTCTGTAGAAACATTGTTGAAAACATAACAAAAACCTGTGTGTCTTGCAAGATATGTGAAAGCATAAGAGTCCAATGAGAAAGAAAATTATCTGCTAGCATTATCTACTAGTTCCAATTTTTCTCTATAATTTCTAAAGCTGTTCATTGATTTTTTTCTCCTCGCTATAGATCATATGTGTCTGATTTTTTGAAAGTCAGGCGATTTTTGACTAGATGTTAGATTTAATTTAATTGTAGGATTTATTTTGAGGAATTTTGGACTTTCTTTAGATATATAATTGAGTTTTCATATTTCTTAGAAAAAAATTTGGCGCTCTAAAGGTTGACTTCTCTACGTCTTGTCCTCCAGAGCAGACATTACTACAAGTCTAGTATAGCCCAAGTACTGATGCTACTGAGGTAATATTCATCTAAATGTTCTTTCTAATATCTATTTGGAGACCTTTCCATTTGCACTGACAAAAACTTGAAGTATTCCCTGTTGTGTTTGTACGCTGGGATTCTTTAAACCATTGCTCTCTGATTGTA
>NW_007083778.1:0-321 GCF_000164805.1 Carlito syrichta
CCCTAATATTCCCTCAGCACCCCCAGCGATTGTGGAAGGTGCTGCTGGGGAACTGGCTCCTGTGCCACAAGTGGAGGAGCCTCAGCATGGACCAGCGGGGGGGATGCGGGGGCGCACCACTCGGGAAGCCCCAGCTCTGGATAAGGGACCTGCAGACTACACCATGCTCACCCTCTGCGCACTCAGGCCCCCAGATGAAACTGGAGAACAACCCCTGCACTATTGGCCGTTCTCCACCTCTGATTTATACAATTGGAAGACCCAAACTGCTAAATTCTCTGATAATCCAAAAGATCTTACTGACCTACTAGAAAGTATTCT
>NW_007083779.1:0-841 GCF_000164805.1 Carlito syrichta
AAAGACCCTGTCCATTGTAATCCTCCAAAATGGTGAAGGGCAGTGTCGTTACCGGGGGATGAATGTTATTTGGGAGGTTGTCCTGAAAAACTGAGTGAAATGTTGCAAGAAAACAGAGAGGCCATGACACCGAGACTATCTTCAGAAGTAGTGTTTTATTAGCACCAGTGCTACTCAGTGGGCTAATGCTCCAAGGCTGAGCAACCCAGAGAAAGAGGAGAGAGGTTTTATATGTTAGCTTTCGTAAGGGGGTGGGGGACAGGTTGTATGGCTATACTTTTTTCTTTGGAATTTGCAAGGTTGTACTTAGCAAAACCAGATTTTCAAAGAACAAACTGTCTCCAGGATGTGCTTAACAAGCAAGGGTTGTAAACTGATGACCTCACAAAGAGAGGATTTGGGGTAAGGTTGTGAATTGGTTACTATCTTGCATTTCCAGGAAAGCACCTTTATCCATCTTTGTTCAAACATTCTCTTCCTTTTAGCAGCATACTTTGCTGCTAACTAGTAGAGGCTGTTTAGTTTTCTCAAGCCTCATGTCTATCAGATTTGGAGCCTGCAGGTTGATCTTTAAAAGAAATAATTTTAACCGTTTTTAACCCCTCTCTGCCACTTTACGTTTTTAAACTTTGTGTGCTTTTTGTCCTGCTGCATTCTGTTGCCCTCCTGCCCCACTGATGATGGCAGTACTGTAACTCCCTGGTTTTCACTGGGGATCAATCTCTGTGAGCTCCAGTCCCCCACCTAGAGAATGAACATGATCATAGCTTTTAATGGTTTCTCACAGGGATCGAGTGAAATGATGATCATTTGAGCATGCTTTTAGTCATCCCCCTCTCTG
>NW_007083780.1:0-1690 GCF_000164805.1 Carlito syrichta
CACCCAGGCTGCGCTGTCCGGGAACGTGACACCGCCCTCCAGCCTGGGTGACAGAGTGAGACTCCTACTTAAAAAATAAAACACAATAAAATAAAAAATGTTTCTTTCCTTTTTTCAGGCAAAAGCTTTCATTTTTCTTAGTGAGCCAGCCCACGAGTGCAGAGCACATCATCAAAAAGTCACATCCCCATTCAACATGTCTGACTTCTCGACTGTGGAGATTTCCTTTCTTTCCAGTTGATAACGGCAGGTTGACGGTGACCGTGATTCAGCATAAACCTGTGTGCCACCCCATGAGCCATTCCTTAGAGTCCCAGCTTGGTGCTTCTCCAAGGTCTCCTCTTGGAGTTGTACCAGATTCTATGACCAGCTTTCATCCGAATCCCCTGGAGAATGGGACGATTTTGCTTCTGTCTCTCGGCCAGGCATCGCTTGATCCTGAAAGCCTCGTGAGAAGGCATGGAGAGCAACGGAGTCCACCGTGCACGCCACGATGGTGGAGAAAGGGAAGAGAAGGGCCCCAAAATGAAACGGTTTTAATAGCCACATTCCAAAAGAAGCAGAAGCCGGGTGCGGTGGCTCACGCCCGTCATCCCAGCACTTTGGGAGGCTGAGGAGGGAGCATGGCTTCGAGCCAGGGAGTTTGAGACCAGCCTGGCCGGCATCGTGAGGCCCTGTCCCCGTGTCACGGTCTGAGCAACGCTCGGCTGCTCCTCCCGATGCCAGTAACTCAGAGGGGCGGGGAACCGGTAGAGAGAAGTTTATCTCTGAGTTCGAATCCAGGGTGCAGAGCCAGACTCGAGGTCTTTCAAAACGGTCCCGCTCCCCTTCTAGACTTTTACAGTTCGCTTTTACGGTCCAGAGTCGCCAGGACCTCCACGTCAGCCACATGACCGGCAGAGCAGGGACGAGCGCTTGAACTTCAGCCACGTTTATCGACAGCGAGTGATTTTTTTGGTCCAGACTTCCCGGTGCCAGGTATCAGGCGTATCTCACAGCTTTGACCAGTAGGGCCCGGCAGAAGCCTTCATCAAGCTCGCCACAGGGTAAAGGGCCTAGGACGTCACGCAATATGCAAAAGCCATACGAATCACAAAGTTTACGATGACATGGGCACAAAAGTCATATAGCTCACAAGGCTTATGATCACATCGATACTGTGTTATTCAAACTTATAACCACTCAGAAAAGGGGAGTAAAAGGAGATTCACATCTTTCAGTTGAAGGAGCATAGACTACAGGGAAGTCAAGGATCTCCTGAAGCTCCTTACTGGGAGTGCTTAGGTGGTAAGGGGAAGCACGCTTTTCACGAGCTCTCACGAACACGGGTTTGGAACCGTACAGGAGCGCTCGCGCCCCGGCCATGCCCTTCTCTAGGGGCCGTGACCATACGGACAGGCATGACAGTGTCTCTGTGTCAGCTGTGCTATCCTCCTTCCCAAACCAAGGCAAGTTACACAACAAAGGACAAAAGGAAGCAGACATCGGTCACTTTAATGTCGACTCTGTTATAGCAAAATCTATATGTGATTATCATATATATGCGATTATCTATGTAAATAAACAAATACGTACATATATAAATGGTATATGTCCTGTGATTTCTAACCGGCCGAGAACTCCAGATAAAAAGGTTTTTACGCCGGGCTCGGTGGCTCAGCCTGTCATCCCGCGCCCTTTGGGAGGCTGA
>NW_007083781.1:0-820 GCF_000164805.1 Carlito syrichta
CCCTATTGCCAGTTGTGCCTCCTGTTTTCCTCCTCTGGGAATTTTTGAACATAATGTCATTTCCTCTTCAGTGTATGTGGGTAATTTGAATGATTAACCAATCTGCAGGAAGGCTGTACATGGAATAAAGTTAAGCACATTTGTACTGAGCAACCAGATCTGGTCCACTTAAAGGTGACTTGCTGGCTTCATACCCTTAACAGAAGCTGAAGGCTCAGGAATAATAACTGGCTTTTATTATTATCTCAAATGAATGTTTATTTTTTGCATTTGGCAGGGCCTCTGAGAGTTTTTGTTAGAGATACTATGTGTGGAGTGTGTTTTTTTTTGTTTGTTTGTTTGTTTTTATTATTTATTTATTTATTTTTTTGAGTTGGAGTCTCACTCTGTTGCCCAGACTGGAGTGCAGTGGCTACTTCTAGCCACCGCAGCCTCGACCTGCTGGGCTCTGGCGGTCCCTCCACCTCAGCCTTCTGAATAACCGCAATTACAGGCGCGCACTACCACGCCTGGCTGATTTTTGATTTATTGTAGAGATGAGGTCTCGCCAAGTTGCCCGGGTGGGTCTCGAACCCGCGGGATCAGGCAATCCACTCACCTCAGCCTCCCAAGGTGTGGGATTACAGGCTGAGCCACCGAGCCCGGCTTGGAGTGTGTTTTTAAACTCAATACAAAATGCTTCCAGGGCTTTGTTTTTCTGGTGGTGGTGGAGGTAGCCCCCCAGGAAAATGGGTCAGGTGGAACTTTGTTAGCCAGTCACTCTGCTCTGTAGAGAGTGTTGGAGTTCTGCTGTCCTAGAGTCAGAAGAGGAAGGCTGAGG
>NW_007083782.1:0-930 GCF_000164805.1 Carlito syrichta
AAGACTCACTCTATGACCTTTCAAATTTTAATGGTTCACCTTCCAATTTGCTGACTTTCCTCATGCCATCTCTTGTTCCAACCAGCAGGAGTCATACAAGTGCATTCCTGAGTATTTAAAATGTCATCATATAGGCAACTTCATCTTATATTTTGTAGGAGAGAACAGTATCAAAGGATGCTGCAGAGCTAGTCTCTGGGGTCCCTAAGTGTTCAAGGTCTTTAAGTAGATGTTAAGATATTATGTTTTCATTTTGATAAAATTGTGTAAGTCTGTTAGGGACAAGGTACTTATGAAGGATGGCCACAGCATTTCCATGTCTGTGGTGCATTTTGGTTTATGATCACTACATTGCCAAGATGTACACTTATGATTATTGTGGGCTAATGGCAAGAAGTAGAGACCACTGACATGGAAATACTAATAATTCCTTCATGCCAAGTAAATGCTGGAGAACTTCACAATTTGTACAAATAGGAGTTTTACAAAAGTTCTTTTTTAACTTTAAAACTTTTTTTATTTTAAAATTTTGGGGTACATTTCAGGGTTAGGTATACAAATATTCACTGTGCAGGTACCCTTGTTGATGAGGTGTGCCCCCCTTCCCCAGGCAGATTTCTATTCGAGAAGAGTGGTGGATAGTTGGTCCTTACCATGACATCAGATAACATACGCTATGTCAGATATACAAGGTAATCTGTGCAATTTCACAGTTACATATTTACTTTGAGATTGTTAATTTAGTTACAGCAAAACAGCATCATTCATCACATTGAATTTATATTGTCAATTTGAGTTTTTATCGTGTCATACTCTTAAATTTTTAATTTGCTTTGGTTTTATGCCATTTTAAGAAATATAAGCATACGATGTTTATCAATGATTTTAGGTTTATATATATTTAAGTAAAGCTATAATAAACACAGCCTA
>NW_007083783.1:0-1749 GCF_000164805.1 Carlito syrichta
CAAATACACTGATTTTTGTGTGCAACTAAGTCCCAGCAGAGTCTTCTCTCCTTTGACAGTCGTGAAGAAGATGCATTTAACATTTTGTGAGTTAATTTTTTTAGTCTTATAATTTAATATATGTTTATTTTGTTCTTGTTTAAAGTGTATAACCAGGCCAGGCTCAGCCTGTAAGCCCAGTACTTTGGGAGGCTGGGGTGAGTGGAATCCCTGAGCCTGTGGGTTCGAGACCCAATTGGACAACTTGGAGAGACCTGTCTCTACAATAAATCAAGAAACGAGCGGGGTGTGGTAGCATAAGCCGGTAGTTCTGGCTACTGGGAAGGCTGAAGAAGAAGGATAGCCTGAGCCTGGCAAGTCAACATTGGGATGGCTGTGAGTATGCCACTGCACTCCAGCCTGGGCAACAGAGTGAGACTCCAACTCAAAAAATAAAAAAAATAAAAAGTAAAAAGCGTATAACCGGAAAGCACAATTTTAATTTTTGTTTTGTTTTTAACAATTATGGGCAGCGGCCCTTTAAAAATTTGGGAAAGGAAGTAAATACCCTGTTAAATGGGTAGAAAGGAAGTAAATGTCCTCTAATGTAGATACATATCTGCCGCTCTTTGCTAAGCCATTTTAAAATCAAAGCTAGTGCCTCACTAAGCTGGCATTTGTGAGAATGGTCACTCAAGTCTCCATGATGAGGAAAAATAAGTCATGTGTGTACATGATGAGGAGATGTCTTAGGAATACACAGGCCCAGGAGGAAAATAAAACCAGAACACCATGGCTGAGACATTAATTTGGCTTCAAGAATATGAAGGTCCAGTAAGTGACTACTTTGAAAGCCAAACACTCTTACTGGCCTTGCAGAGCTACTAGTGTTCACAGAATGAGTGCAGGCCATCTGTCTGATAAAGCAAGTTATGAAGGGAAGGAATTTGGTGTCAAGTGACTGCTGGAGACCAGCAGAAGCACAAACAACAAGGCCCAAGTGGAAACTCTCATGCTGAACAAATCTTCCTACTGTGGACAATCCTTTTGAAGCCATGACAGCACAGAGAGAAAGACCTTACAAAGAACTTTAGGGAATGATTACTGCAAACATAGAAAGGACAAAGTTGGGTTGGGGAGTATCTTGTCGACTCAGGCTGCCATACCCATATACCACAGACTAGGTGACTGTCATAACACAAATTTATTTCTCATAGTCCTTTAGGAAGAGAAGTCCAAGATCAAGGTACTGTCTGTTTCAGTTAATGGAGAGGGCTCTCTTCAGGTTTTGCAGTCCTCTTGCTGTGAGTTCACATGACAGAGAAAGAGATCCATCTCACTCTGTCATCCAGGATGGTATGTGGTGGCACACTCATGGCCACCCCAGAGTTGACCTGCTGGGCTCAGGTGATCCTTCTGCCTCAGTCTTCCAAGTAGCCAGAACTGCAGGCATGAGCTACTACACCTGGCTAATTTTTTGATTTATTGGAGAGATGGTGTCTCACCATGTTTTCCAGGCTGGTCTTGAACCCACAGTCTTAGGCAACCCTCTTGCTTTATCCTCCCAAAGTATTGGGATTACAATCTTGAGCCACTGCATCCAGCCATTTTTCTCTTTTTTTTTGAGTTGGAGTCTCACTCTGTCGCCCAGACTGGAGTGCAGTGGCCGCTCTCGGCCACCGCAGCCTTGACCTGCTGGCCTCTGGCGATCCTTCCGCCTCAGCATTCCGGAATAGCCAGAATTACAGGCGCGCGCTACCACGCCCGGCT
>NW_007083784.1:0-1031 GCF_000164805.1 Carlito syrichta
TACAAGTAATAGAAGACTACTTTAAAGTATTCACCTCGTTCCCCCGGGAGTTCCCCCACTCCCGTCCACCGCAGCCTCGACCTGCTGGGCTCCGGCGATCCTTCCGCCTCAGCCTTCCGAGGAGCCGGAATTACAGGCGCGCGCTACCATGCCTGGCTACATTTGAGGCTTATAATTATTCTGTTTTTCTTAAATTTTGTTCTCCATAGATACCAAATGTAGGTAGTGTATTATTAAAGTTCATAAAGGAAACATGGAATTATATATACTCATCAGGAACCTGCATCTACATTATGTTTTTAAGCTCTATAAATACGAATGCTGCATGCAATTTTTCCTTAATATGTACACAATTCATGTAGCCATTCATTTTTCTGATAAATAGCAAAATATGAAAAACTAAATAAATGAGTGTTTTGATTTATTTTTGTTACATGGCATACTTAGTGTTTTGTAAGCCTCTTCTAGGTAGTTTGCTCTGTGAAAGTGTAGGTAAATATTTCACTGATTATATTGAAAAAATATTTTTTATTTTTAGTATATTTATTTATTTATTTTTGAGTTGGAGTCTCACTGTCATCCAGACTAGAGGTCACTGGCTGCCTCCAGCCACTGCTGTCTCGACCTGCTGGGCTCCGGCGATCCTTCCACCTCAGCCTGCCAAGTAGCTGGAACTACAGGCGCATGCTACCATGCCCGACTAATTTTTTGATTTACTGTAGAGATGAAGTCTCGCCAAGTTGCTCAGGCAGGTCTCGAACCCGCGGGCTCAGGCAATCCACTCCCCTCGGCCTCCCAAAGCGCTGGGATCACAGGCTGAGCTACCGAGCCCAGCAAGAAATATTTTTTAAGGATCATGTATGAATTTAGACGTATCTCAAAAGTATTGATCTCTTAGACAAGATCATATGTATATACTACACTATTCTTTATCTTGAGGGCATGTGACTGTACATGTATATGCATGTAGCACACGTGTGCATGTGTATTTGTTTTTGGAGGTGTTTTCTAAATAGGAAGAGGCAATGAAC
>NW_007083785.1:0-959 GCF_000164805.1 Carlito syrichta
TCATCCTATAGAGTGATAGTGAGGAAAGGGTCTCAGGGAAAAGAAAAAGCTATTCAGTAAATCATCTTGGGAAAACTGGCTGACCACATGCAGAAGATTGAAACAGGACCCCTACCTATTACCATACACAAAAATTAACTCTAAATGAATAAAATACCTAAAGGTAAAACCTCAAACTATAAGAATCTTAGAAAACGCAGGAGACACCCTTATGGAAATTGGAACTGGCTTCCAATTCCTACTCACAACCCTAAAGGCCAATACCATAAGAAATAAGATAGACAAGTGGGACCTCATCAAACTAATGAACTTCTGCAAAACAGAAGACACCATCAAGAGAGCAGGGATACAGCCCACAGAATGGGAAATATTATTTGTCAACTGTATGTTTTACAAAGGTCTAACATCTAGGATCTACAAGGAACTCAAATCTTGAAAGAAAAAAAATAGTCTCTTTAAAAAGTGGACAAAATATATGAAAAGACACTTCTCAAAAGAAAATATATGGGCAGCCAGCAGACACTTGAAAAAGTGCTCTGCCTCAGGCCTCAGAGAAATGCAAATCAAAACCACATAGAGATACCACCTAACTCCAGTAAGAATGGCTATCATTAACATAACAAACAACAACAGATGCTGGCAAGGATGTGGAGAAAAAGAAATTCTTCTACAGTGCTGGTGGAAATGCAAACTAGTGCAGCCTCTTTGGAAGAAAATATGCGATTTCCAAATGAACTAGAAATTGATCTGCCATATGACCCAGCAATCCCCCTATTGGGAATATACCCAGAGGAACTCAAATCATTCTATAGAAAAGATGCCAGCACAGGTATGTTTGTTGCAGCTCTATTCACAATAGCAAAAACATGGAACCAACAATGCTGTCCATCAAGGCTGGACTGGATAAAAGAAGTGTGGGACATATACACAATGGAATATTATGCAGTCATAAAGAAGGA
>NW_007083786.1:0-857 GCF_000164805.1 Carlito syrichta
TTCCAAGTAGCCGGAATTACAGGCATGCGCCACCACACCCGGCTGATTTTTTTTTTTTTTAATTTATTGTAGAGATGAGGTCTTGCTGCCCAGGCAGGTCTTGAACCCGCGGGCTCAGGCAATCCACTCACCTCAGCCTCCCAAAGGCGCGGGATTTCAGGCTGAGCCACCGAGCCCGGCCATGAATATTATTTTACATGAGAAAAGTAAAATAACAAACACATAATGCTTAGTATGTGTGCATGCTAAATTTTTACCACATATTTACATTTATTGATTCTTATGGCATCCCTACAAGGTGGATGCCATTATTAGCTCTATGATAGAGATGTGCAAACTGAGGTATAAGGCTGTTAAGTAATTTGCTTAAGGTGCCATGATTAAGAAGTTTTGAAACTAGGATTCAAACTTAAGCAATCTTACTTATGAATCTGCATTTTTAGCGAATGTCCTTCACTTCTTCTCAAGAAATAGCAATCAGGCTAGAGAAAAAAACAGTAAGAATGGAAAGGGAAGTTGTATTTAGGCAACATTTTGGAAGTAGAGTCAACAGAATCCACTGAATTATCTTTTAATTCAATAAGTATTATTCAATGATTTAATTAAATAAAGATTTAAACATGGTACCTGTTCTTAGGAAGTTTATTTGCTGGGAAGGAGCAGACATTGTGTGGTTCATAGGGCAGTGAAGGCAAAATGTTACCTCTACTCTCATGGGGCTTTCTGGCAAGGACTGAGAATTAATTGAAATAAAACAACATGAGGGAAGCATATAAATTTATTTAAGCATGAAGCCTTCATAAGAAAATAAAGGACCAAAGATGCAGTTGGAGTTGAACATTTACATATTAAATTGG
>NW_007083787.1:0-453 GCF_000164805.1 Carlito syrichta
TGCATCCACGTTGTTGCGAGAGACGTGACTTGATTCTTTATGGCTGTGTAGCATTCCATGGTGTATTTGTGTTATGTTTTCTCTGATGCGATCCGTTGCCGATGAGCACCTAGATTGATTTCATGTGTTTTCTACTGTGAATACTGCCACCACATACGTTTGTGTGGCAGGTATCTTTTGGTGAAAGGATTTATGTTTCATTGGATATATACCCAGTATTGGTATTGCTGGGTTGCGTGGTGAGTTTATTTTTAAATCTTTCAGCAAACTCCAAAACTGCTTTGCAAAGGACTGAACTAGTTTTCATTCCGACCAACAGTGTGTGAGTGATACTTTTCTGCACAACCTCATCAACATCTGACATTTTTTGACTTATTGACAATAGCCGTCTTACTGGTGAGAGATGATATCTCATTGGGAATGTGGTCTGCATTTCTCTGATGATTATCGATG
>NW_007083788.1:0-852 GCF_000164805.1 Carlito syrichta
TCAATGTGTGGCATACATCCTGATTTTAATAAAGTAAACTTTTTGTGCCTCAATTTAAGAGTTGAAGGAGAGCTAGTAATAACAGTATAGTGATTATTTGCTATTATCTGATCTTTTCCATTTTTAAGTGAGGGCCCAACAGTAATGCAAGCTTAAGAAAATTGCACCAATAAAAAAAAAACTGCAAATTTGGAAACTATATCTTTATGAATAAATTATTGATTTGCATTGAGAAACAACCGCTATAAGACCCCAAATGCCTGAGAATTCTGTTCCCTGCCAAATCAATCTCTTCACTTTGGCCACCATGATATCAAGGCACAATGAATTTCAGTCTCTATTTCTCAAAATGTTCAAGGTATCATCATTGCTAAACAAACAAACAAAAATGTTTACGAGTTACTAGTTTTTGTTTTTTTGAGTGGAAGTCTCATTGTGTTGCCCAGGCTGGAGTGCAGTGGCACACTCACAACTACCACAGGCTTCACTTTACCGTATGGTTGGCAGTTTTAGAATGGATTAGTACTTTTTAGCTATTTAGACACATTTCAAAGTAATTTATGTATAAAATTATGGACTTTTAAGTGAAGAATTTTTGGCACAACAATGTTAAGTAATTATTCCAAAGTAATATGGTAAAACTATAATTTAATTCCGAGTGGGCTAAAGAGTTTATACATAATAACTTCAGATATTATTTATCAATTATGAAAAGTTCTATTCCTGGCTTAATAAGCATTATTTAATTATAATAAAGGTTAAATTGTATCAGTTGTTTTTAATCAGCTACTTAAAATTTTTCATGACTTTCCCCTGTAAAGCTCCTAATGTGGGAAAATACAGATTTTTGAA
>NW_007083789.1:0-437 GCF_000164805.1 Carlito syrichta
CCCCTTTAAGTTTTGGCTATACAGAGAAGACACCCCTATAGCCAGCTGGGGGCAGACAACAACCCAAAAGTCCAACATCTTTATTGGCTAGTTCTTTCTCTCTAGGGAGAGTAAGGCTGATGGGTACAACTTTGGGACAGCAAACCCCTCATATATTCATTAAGCAGAAAAAAAATCAGACATGGTAGTCTTAGGTTCGAAATCACCAAGTTGCAAAGAATCAAGGAACTGCGTTGACATGGATGAAAACGGTTGTAACTAACAACAGTAACAGCACCTCTTATGAAATGCCTACTCTGTACTAGGGGCTGTAAGTGTGTTAAATGGCGCATGAGATGGATGACAGGCTCTCTCAAAGATGAGGGAGTCCGAAAAGAGAATTTCAATAATCACCCCCTTCATACACAGCTACAGATTTTTCATAAGGTCTGGATTCG
>NW_007083790.1:0-883 GCF_000164805.1 Carlito syrichta
CCGGAGCCCAGCAGGCGGGGCTGCGGTGGCTGGAAGCGGCCAGTCTGGGCGACTGAGTGAGACTCCCACTCAAAAAAAAAAAAAAAAGTATTCACTAGTGTATTTCTTTTCATATAGTATGATAATCTATTTTAAATTAAGATACTTGGTTCATTTATATTTAATGTTAATTATTGATATAATTGTGTTTAAACAGGCTATTCCATGATATGTTTTCTAATAGTCTTGTTCCTTTTGGTTCACTTTTCTTTTACTTTTTTTCTTTTGAAGTTAAAAAAAATCTGGATTTGAATTCTGGCACCGTCATGTGGAAACTTTTAGACCTTGGGAGGGGCATATTTCTCTAAATCTCGATTTCAAATCTGCAAATGGTTTTCTTTTTTCATTAATCAGTATTTTTTATTATGATTTTGTGGGGTACAGTTAAGGGTTAGGTGTACAATTACGTTTCATTCAGGCACCCTGTTGATAAGAGGTGTTTTCCCATCCCCCGACAGATATTTGCTACAGTTAATCCCATCCCCCTCCCCCCCATAGTTTCCCAGTACCATCAGTCATTTACTTATAGTATTGCATTGGATGTTCAAGGTCCATTATATGAGTGAGAACATGTGATATTCGGATCTTTGTTTTTGTGAGAGGTCACTCAGTATTATAGACTCTAGTTCCATCCAGGTTGCAGCGAAATTCATGATTTTGTACTTTTTTATGGCTGCGTAGTGTTCCATCGTGTATATGTACCACATTTTTTAATCCAGTCCTCTTTTGATGGGCAGCATGGTTGTTTCCAGGTTCTTGCTATTGTGAACAACGCTGTGATAAACATACGTGTGCAGGTATCTTTTTTATAGAGTGATTTTGTGTTCTTCAGGTATATTCCCAG
>NW_007083791.1:0-1358 GCF_000164805.1 Carlito syrichta
TTATATACCATTTTCTATAATCTCCAGCAGTGTGACAATTACTTGCTGGGGGCGTACAAGTTCATTGATGTGTAACACGCTTTACAAATCATGTACCATCACAAGACTTTCAGGTTCCCAGTGAACAATTACAATTCCATGATGTATGAATCACAGGTGCACAATTTCAATACAGATTGTTCAAAATGTTTTCCACAATGTTCAATAAATCATTCATATTATACTCTAAGTTCTAAGCCCTGATTAAAAAACTTTCCAAGTTAACTCTAAGTTCAATCCAATTTTACTAACTTTTAATATTTTTGACGATTAATATTATTAACTTAACACTATACTATAATCTATAAGTTTACTTAAATGACTTAATTTTATTACCTTAATTTTATACTATTTATTTTTATAATTCTTATAACCTACTACATTTCTGTACTGCCCTATGATTGTATATTAATTACCTATGAACTTATCCTTAACCTAAAATTTTATCACAACTTCTATAAATTTCAAATATCTAAACTATTGTCTTTTATACTTTATTAATTACTTATCTTATAATATCATGTCTAAATTCTAATACAGCTATTATCCTACTATAATCTATTATAAACCTTATCATTAGTACTAATAAGTATAAAAATTATGAACATACTCTATGTTCTATAAAACTTAATTCAATGACATTTTAACCTAAAACCTAAATCTGATTGCCTATTACATGGAAACTACCTACGTCTCAAAACCTGCCATGCCACTTAAAACAATGAACTGCACAGTTGCCATAACGACAGCCGGGGACTGAAGCAAGCTGAAAGTTACTGCACGTACAAAAACCAAGAACGTTCTGCTTGACCAAAAGCAACCTAATACAACTATTATCACCATTATAACGTCTAATCATAACCCCAAATGAAACTACATACTGGAACAAAAGCTAATCAATCAGTTTACCAGGAAATAACAGTTAAAAATCTTAAGAAGAAAAACAGTTTAGAAAGAAAAAGAGATATAAAATAATTCTGCTGTGCATTTTTCATAGGATATAATAAGATTTTATTTTAGACTGTCACTTCCTAATATTGAAAATTCTGTTGTCTTATAATACACTGGTTACTATTCATATGTACACACTTGATGTTATATCCTTGTCTCATAGGCGACCTTCTGAATAGGCCTTCATAGGCCTCAGCTGTGTGGTTACATATGTTGGCTCCCAACAATGACCCACGAGCCTGACCTTTGTTTTGGTTTTCAAGTGAGCAGAACAGGTTGCCCTTGAACATTGATGCCCCACATGACAGAGCCACTCAGATTGCTGAGAAGTGACAATTTCATTGGAGGCTTCACAGTGGTAGCCATGG
>NW_007083791.1:2811-3600 GCF_000164805.1 Carlito syrichta
GATGAGGGCTTATCCCCTGGGATCATCTCCTCCCAACTCAGTGCCCATGTGTTACAGAGAAGTTTCCCCTGCCAGGTCAGTGGCAGCCCCCTTAATTCACATAACAGCCTGTCTCTGAGTTCCTGGCAGTGCTGGTAACCAGACAAGCCATGGGGACAGGCCCACATGCTTGCCTGTTCTGGACGCTACTCTCATGTGGGAAGAGTCTTCACCACTTTTCATTTTTGGACGCCTGTAGCTCTTCTACACATAGGTCTGTATTAATCTACTCAGGCAGCCACAGCGGAGTATCACAAACTGAGGATGTGAACAGCAGGACTTTATTTTCTCACAGCTCTGGAGGTTGTAAAGTTCAAGATCAAGGTTCCAGGTGATTAGGCTGCCAGAGGGCTGCTCTTCCTGGCTTGCAGATGGCTGTTTTCTCACTAAGTCCTCACATGGTCTTTCCTCAGTGAGTGTAGAGTGGGGGTGGGGAGAAAGAGAGAGAGGAAGAGGTAGAAAAAGAGACTGACACAGAAAGAAAGAAAAGGAGAAAGAAAAAAGAAGAGAAAGAGAGACAGACAGAAAGGAACAGGGAGAGAGAGAGAAAGAGAGGGAGAGAGAGATAGACAAAAAGGAAGAGGGGGAGAGAGAGAGAGAGAGAAAGAGAGAGAGGGAGAGAGATAGACAAAAAGAGAAGAGAAAGAAAAAGAGAGAGAGAAAAATGGGAAAAGAGAAAGGGAAGGGAAAGGAGAGAGAAATAGAGAAAAGGGGGGAGAGACAGAGGGATAGTCAAAGAAAGGAAGACAG
>NW_007083792.1:0-1014 GCF_000164805.1 Carlito syrichta
AACATTAACCGATTGAATATCGGAAGGGACTAACTCACGAGGGAAAAGGTGAGCCATGGGGAGAGAGAGGTTCAAAAGTTGGGGGCACTGTGGAACTTCCTGGTAGAAAGATTAGTCTCACAGACAGGAGAAAGAATTCTGAAAGAACCGGAGGCCTTTGTGGTATCCCGTATTGCTGTTCATTAAGATTTAAATGAGCATCCTCCCCTCGTGTCCCACCACCACTCCTTCCCTCTGGCAGTCAGACATGCTCGGGTGACTTGTTCTGGCCAGTGACCGACATCGCTTTCCGGTGGAGACTAAGACCACTGTTAGTTTTGCCACGCTCGTTCCCTCCCTGCCCACCAAGGAACCTGCAATTCTCTAGTGGCTACCAGGGCAACCTGGGTTCCTAGGTGAGAATGACGACAACTCGAATAGAGCACTCCTATGAACATCAAAGCATATTATCTAAGAAAGAAGTGTAATGCAAATTTAAACAGCAAATATCTAACACTGAATCATACACGATTTTCAGCAATGAAGAGCCTAGCCCCTCAAGTAAAGAGAAAAATTAAATCAAGTTATTAAATACAATTTTTGTTTATCTCTGATTTTAAGATAATTTTTTTTGGTTGAACCACCATGTCCGTCATTGATTTTAAGATAATTTTTAGAGAAAATTTTCCAGTTAGATAATTTTGATACTTTTTATACGTATGTTATCTCATTTCATTTGCACTTTAGGAAAATATCAAGAATGGCCCTGCACTTCGCTAGTTTCCTGTTGAATATATCTCTGGTTCCTCTGTCTTTGATCCCGCATGTTTTATGGGTGCTGTGTGGATATATATATATATGCTTCTTTTTAATTTCAAGTTTGTCACTCGGTGAAGTTTAGGCTTCTGTTGAATTTCTTACCCAAGTAGTTAACGTGTTATCCTAGGAATAGTTGTTTAATCCTTACCCCCTTTCTTTTTCTTTTTCTTTTTTTTTTTTTTTTGAGTTAGAGTCTCACTCTGTCGCCCAGACTGG
>NW_007083793.1:0-823 GCF_000164805.1 Carlito syrichta
TGAGTACCAGGACTGGGGCTCTTTGGCTTGTGAAGTGAGGGGAGGAAGGGACTTCTGGTAGTGGCAATCTGCAGGGGCCAAGAGGGCAACTTTTGGCTCAAGCTGTCCCCACACACCAGCACCTGATGTCTCACACCTGTCCCCAGGCTGGGAGCAGGCACAGTCACATACATAGCTGCACCCATCAGCAGGCATGAGCTGTGAACCTACTTCATGCAGAGCTGGACCATGCACAGCTGCATGGATGTAAAGGCCTGACAGAATCCTAGCACTGAGTGGATGGCCCTTAACATCTGGTGGGTGGTTGCAGGTGTGTGAAAGGCATATTTTTAAGAATGTAACAGCTGGGCTGGGTGCAGTGGCTCATGCCTGTACTCTCAGCACTTTGGGAGATGAAGGCAAGGGGATTGCTTGAGGCCAGGAGTTCAAGATCAGCCTGGGCAACATAGCAAGACTTTGACTCTACAAAACTAAAAGAACAAATTAACTGGGCATGGTGGCCTGCACCTATAGTCTCAGCTAATTGGGAGGCTGAGAAAGAAGGATTGCATAAGCCCAGGAGGTCGAGGTTGTGGTGACCCATGGTCATGCCACTGCACTCCAGCCTGAGTGACAGAGTGAGACTCTGTCTCAAAAGAAAAAGACAAGGAGAATGAGGATGAGGCAAAGGAGGAGGATGAGGAAGAGGAGGAATAAGAAGAAAAGAAACAGTCATCATCTCCATAATTGAGTAAAGAGATGAATGAAAAGTCAAGAGACAAGTCACTCCTCATCTGACTCCCTGCTCTCTGCCCTTCAGTGTCTATGGAGTGACTCTGACTCA
>NW_007083794.1:0-882 GCF_000164805.1 Carlito syrichta
CATGCCTGGATTGTTTTTTTGTTGTTGCTGTTGTTGTTTTAACTTATTGTAGAGACCAGGTCTCACCAAGTTGCCCAGACTGGTCTCAAACCCAGGGCTCAGGCAATCCTCTCTCCTCAGCCTCCCAAAGTTCTGGGATTACAGGCTGAACCACTGTACCTGGCCATCTCCTGTAGGTTTTAATAAACTGATGTCTTTTCCTGCTAGGACTCAGAGTGACTTCTTTGGAACAGATAAACATTATGCAGAAGCCCTCTCAGATTTGGGGTTACTGTGTTACAACAGGGATATGTTACTTTCACTTCCTCACTTTCAGTTTTCGTATTTTTAGGGGTCAATAATACTTTCCTAAGAAGGGCTTTTGTTATAATAAAATAAGTTAACATACTTCAAGCATCTCGCAATTTCCTGGCTTGATGATCAAAGTGGTCAATAAATGTCTGTTTCTTTTTTCCTTTCTGTCATTACTTACACATTTCACGAGTTGTGTTTGTTTGTGTTTTTTTGCTTCCATGAATAACCTTATGCTATGCTCCATCCAGTTTCTTTTTGCACTTCAAATGTGATCATCCTTTATTCAAGTTATTTAAATCTCTAAGCCTTGCTCTTTTCAGGGCAGGCACATATAGCAACTCAACTGGGGCATTAGCTAGTCTAGGAGTTATATCTTCCAGTATAACCCCTTAATCAATCAGAGAGAGAGAGAGAGAGAGAGAGAGACTGTGTGTGTTTCATTTACCATGCATTCTACCAAAATTTATTTGGGTTCCTCCATTAACCTGAAACTGTGCTGGGTTCTAGTAATAAAGAAATGAGTCAAGCGTGGTCTCTGCCCTGGCAGAGCTCATGTATTCCAGTGTGGAGACAGACACATAAATGTGT
>NW_007083795.1:0-759 GCF_000164805.1 Carlito syrichta
AGTGCTCTGATAAAAAAGAAAATAAATGGGGTGGATGCAGTGGACCATGCCTTTAATCCCAACACTTTGGGAGGTCAAGGCAGGCATCAAATTAATATTTGAGGACAGGAGTTCAAAATCAGCTTGGACAACATAATGAGACCCTAATCTTTACCAATTAAAAAAAAGTAAAGAAAGTGAAAAAAGTGAAATGAACCTCGTTTAAGCTATGGCTGAGCCGGTTATAAACCCTTCAGCCTTAGAGAGAAGGAGTAACACTCCAGGGAGCCAGTGACCCTGTCCTTAATAACGCTGTCCTATGAAGAACTATTTCCTCTTTCCGCATCATGAGTGCTGCTCAGTAAGCCATCACCATCCCTTATAAAACAGACTGATGGTGCCAAATGCTGGTGAGGATTGGAGATACTGGAGTGTAAACAGGTACAGCCACTTGCAGGAAACCCTTTGGCAGTTTCTTAGAAAATTTTGCATATGTCTGCCTCACAACCAAGGAATTCTACTTCTAGGTATTTATTCAAGAGAAAGGAAAGCATGTGTCCACAAAAAAGGTGTGTCCATACTGTATGTGGCAGCTTTATTCATAACATTGAAAGTCCCGGAACTATCTAGAGTGTCCATTATCAGAAGAGTGGTATGATACATTTTGATATATTCATAAAATGCGATACTATTCAGCTAAACCAAGAGATAATGATACATTCAACAGTGGTTGAATCTCAAAAACATTTTCAGGAAAATAAGTCAAACGAAAAAGAACAC
>NW_007083796.1:0-744 GCF_000164805.1 Carlito syrichta
CAGGAATTTTAGCATCTATGTTCATCAAAGATATTGGCCTGTAGTTCTCTTTCTTTGTTGGATCTTTACCTGGCTTGGGTATCAATGTGATGTGGGCTTCATAAAATGATTTGGGGAGAGTTCCATCTTTTTCAATCGCCTGGAATACCTTCAGTAGGATTGGTATCAGCTCCTCCTTAAATGTCTTGTAGAATTCTGCTGGAAAGCCATCTGGACCAGGGCTTTTTTTTTTGTAGGCAATTTTTCTCATTACGTAGTCAATTTCCTTGATTGTTATTGGTCTATTTAGGGTCTCAATTTCTTCTTGTTCCAACCTAGGTAGGTTGTGTGATGTCAGAAAGTCCTCCATTTCCTTAAGGTTTTCAAGTTTGTTTCCATACAAGTGTACGTAGTAGTCTCTAATGATCTTTTGTATTTCTTCAGGGGCAGATGTGACTTCATCTTTTGTGTTTCTGATTGTGCTTATTTGGTTTTTTCCTCGTTTTTTCTTTGTCAGTCTAGCTAGGGGACCATCGATCTTGTTTATCCTTTTGAAGAACCGGCTTTTTGTTTCATTTATTTTTTGTATTATCTTTTTGTCTTCTATGTCCTGGATTTGGGCTTTTATTTTGGTGATCTGGATTCTTCTGCTGAAATTAGGGTTTTTGTGGTCTTGCTTTTCCGGCTTCCTTAGGTGGTTTGTTAGGCTGTTAATTTGTGTTCCTTCCATTTTTTTCATGTGTGTTTGTAGGGATATAAATTACC
>NW_007083796.1:1924-2665 GCF_000164805.1 Carlito syrichta
TTCTCTGAATCTCTTGTGTTTGAATTTTTGCATCATTGATTAGATAAGGGAAGTTTTCTTGAATGATCTCATGGAAAGTTCATTCCAGTGTGATCTCTGTCTCTCTTTCTGCCTCAGGAAGGCCAATTTCTCTTTTTTTTTATTGTGAAGTTTTGGGGTACAGTTAAGGGTTAGGTATACAATTGCATTTCATTCAGGCACCCTGTTGATATGGGGTGTTTCCCCGTTCCCAGACAGATATTTGCTACTGTTAATCCCATCTCCCTCCCCCCACCATAGTTTCCCAGTACGGTCAGTCATTTTCGTATAGTATTGCATTGGATGTTTAAGGTCCATTATATGAGTGAGAACATGTGATACTCGAATCTTTGTTCTTTTTTATGGCTGCGTAGTATTCCATTGTGTATATGTACCACATTTTTTTAATCCAGTCCTCTTTTGACGGGCAGCATGGCTGTTTCCAGGTTCTTGCTATTGTGAACAATGCTGCGATAAACATGCGTGTGCAGGTATCTTTTTTATAGAGTGATTTGTGTTCTTTAGGATATATTCCCAGTAGGGGGATTGCGGAGTCATATGGGAGGTTGGTATTTAGAGCTTTTAAGAATCGCCACACTGTTTTCCATAGAGGTTGCACTAGTTTACACTCCCACCAACAGTGTAGAAGTGTTCCCTTTTCACCACACCCTCTCCAGCAACTGTTATTTTTTGAGTTGTTGATGATTGCCATTCTGAATGGGG
>NW_007083796.1:4179-4963 GCF_000164805.1 Carlito syrichta
GACTTTCATCTTTTGTGTTTCTGATTATGCTTATTTGGTTTTTTTCTCGTTTTTTCTTGGTCAGTCTAGCTAGGGGACCATCAATCTTGTTTACCCTTTCGAAGAACCAGCTTTTTGTTTCATTGATTTTTTGTATTATCTTTTTGTCTTCTATGTCCTGGATTTGGGCTTTTATTTTGGTGATCTGGATTCTTCTGCTGAAATTAGGGTTTTTGTGGTCTTGCTTTTCCAGCTTCTTTAGGTGGCTTGTTAGGTTGTCAATTTCTGTTCCTTCCATTTTCCTCATGTGTGTTTGTAGGGATATAAATTCCCCTCTTATTACAGCTTTTAAGGCATCCCAGAGATTTTGGTAAGATGTTTCTTTATTTTCATTTGTTTCCAGGTATCTTTCGATCTCTATTTTGATGTCATCATTGACCCAGGAGTTATTTAGCATCATGCTGTTTAGTGTCCATGTCTCTGTGGGTTTTGGTGGGACTTTGTTGGTGTCAATGTTTATTTTTATTCCACTGTGGTCCGAGAAGGTGCATGGTAGAATTTCAGTCCTTTTAAATTTGCTTATACTTGATTTGTGTCCAATTATGTGGTCGATCTTAGAATATGTTCCATGTGGTGATGAGTAGAATGTGTATTCTGTGGTCTTTGGATGGAGTGTTCTATAGGTATCAATTAAGTCCATTTGGTCCAGAGTCTCATTGAGGTTCCGGATCTCCTTGCTGATTTTTTGTCCTGATGATCTGTCTAAGGTTGTGAGTGGTGTATTAAAGTCCCCAGTTATTATGGG
>NW_007083797.1:0-1525 GCF_000164805.1 Carlito syrichta
AGCAGCATCTTGATAGGTGTATTGCATCAAACAAAAAGTACTTAGAAGAGGCTGAAGTTTAAATATAAAACATTCAACTTATTCACACAATTTTTAAATAAACTCTAGTTTTTCCGGGGCCGTCCCCTCTCATATTGTAGAGAAGGAAATACTTCCAAATTTATTTTACAAGACCAGCATTACCTTAATATCAAAGCCAGACAAAAATATAAGAAAATAAAGCTGCAAGTCATTATTACTGATGAACATAAATGTAAAACTTTTAAACAAAATACTAGCCAGGTGAATTCAGTATGTTAAAAGGATCATTTATCTTGATTAACTGAGACTTATTTCTGAGATGTAAGCATGCAAATCAATCAAGCAATCAAGGACAAAAAAAGTTGATCATTTCAATTGATACCAAAAGCCATTCAATGGAATTCAGGAACTATTCATAATAAAAACTCTCAACAAATTAGTCCTAGAAGAAACATACCTTAAAACTTTTAAGCCTATTAATGACAAAATATCATTATATAAAATGGGGAGATTTGAAAGTCTTTTTATCTAAAACCTGGAAAATACAAATATGCCAACTTGTAACACTTTTCTTAAATGTAGTAGTGATATTTCCATTCAGAGAAATCAAGCTAGAGAATTTTTTTAAAAAGCATCCAAATTGGAAAGGAAATAAAACTGTCTTTATTTTTAAATAATTTCTTTCTTCCTTCCTTTCTTTCTTTTATTTTCTTTTTCTTTTTTTTTTGAAGACTGGATCTCACTCTGCTGCCCCAGCTTGAGGTGAAGTGTTGTGATCATAGCTCACTGTAACAATGAACTTCTGTGCTCAAGCAATTCTCCCACCTCAGCATTTCAAAGAGCTAGAACTACAGGTGCATGCTACTATGTCTGCCTAATTTTCCTTTCTTTCTTCTGTCTTTTTTTAATTTTTAGAGAATAGGTCATGCAGTATTGCCCAAGCTGATCTTAAACTCCTAACCCTAGGTGATTCTTCTGCCTCATGATCAAAATGTGCTGGTTTACAGGAGTGAGCAACTGTGCCAGGCCAACGTAATATTATATGTGGCAAAAAATCTAAAGACTCCACCAAAAATCTATTCTAACTGATAAATTTAGTAAAGTTGCAGGATATATGCTCAACATACAAAAATCATAAGAATTTCTACACACCAATAGCAAAATAGCTAGAAAAAAGTTAAAATAAAAATCTAATTTGCAATAGTTACCCAAAAACTCCAGTAATAATTTAACCAAGATAGTGAAAAATCTTTATAATAAACACTACAAAATATTGATTAAAAAATAAATTGAAGCCAGGCTCGGTGGCTCAGCCTGTAATCCCGTGCCTTTGGGAGGCTGAGTGAGTGGATTGCCTGAGCCTGCAGGTTCGAGACCCGCCTGGGCAACTTGGCGAGACCTCATCTCTACATAAATCAAAAATGAGCGGGCATGGTCGTGCGCGCCTCTAATTCCAGCTACTTGGATGACTGAAGCCGGAAGGATCGCTGGAGCCCCACAGGTC
>NW_007083798.1:0-1025 GCF_000164805.1 Carlito syrichta
CACTGGCACCTCTAGCTGTTCAGGAAGATGAGAAAGGAGGATCATTGAGCCCAAGAATCGAGAATGACACCACGTCTGCAAGCCAGCCTGGGCAACAAAATGAGACCCTGTGTATAAAACACAAAATATGTTGATCCACAGGAGATAAACCTTGAATTAGAAAACTTGAATCTCTTGTAATGGACAGTAAGCCCATCTGCTCTGCCCTAGCGTGAGACATTTTAAAAAATTTACCAGACATTCAGGATTTCTGCATTTTGCTCTGGAGGGAGACACTGTCTCTTTATTTTAAAGCTGTAAACAGACTTATTATTTGCTACTTATGGAGGAAAAGTCTGTATCACCAAAGCTGTTCTCTGTAGAAACATTCTTGAAATCATAACAAAAACCAGTGTGTCTTGCTCACAAGATATGTGAAAGCATAAGAGACCAATGAGAAAGAAAATTGTCTGCTAGCATTATCTACTAGTTCCAATTTTTCTCTATAATTTCTAAAGCTGTTTATTGATTTTTCTCCTCTCTATAGATCATATGTGTCTGATTTTTTGAAAGTCAGGCGATTTTTGACTAGATGTTAGATTTAATTTAATTGTAGGATTTACTTTGAGGAATTTTGAACTTTCTTTAGATATATAATTGAATTTTCATGTTTCTTAGAAAAAAATTGGCACTCTAGAGGTTGACTTCTCTACCTCTTGTCCTCAGAGCAGGCATTACTACAAGTCTAGTATAGCCCAAATACTGATGCTACTGAGGTAATATTCATCTAAATGTTCTTTCTAATATCTATATGGAGACCTTTCCATTTGCACTGACAAAAACATGAAGTATTCCCTGTTCTGTTTGTACGCAGGGAATTTTTTAGACTATTGCTCTCTAATTGTGATTTTCTGGCTTTGAAGAAATTTCTTCTCACATAGGAATAGATAAGAACTCAGTCAAAGGCTCATGGGAACTCTGTGAAGGTTTCTGAATCTCAATTTTTCTATAGCTCCTTCTCCTACAGTCTTCTGCTCCACAAATTC
>NW_007083799.1:0-786 GCF_000164805.1 Carlito syrichta
AGCAGCCCCATTATAAAATGGGCAAAAGACATGAACAGACACTTCACAAAAGAAAACATCCGAGCAGCCAACAGATATATGAAGAAATGTTCAACTTCATTAATCATCAGGGAGATGCAAATCAAAACCACACTGAGATACCACCCAACTCCAGTCAGAATGGCAATTATAAACAACTCAAAAAATAACAGGTGCTGGAGAGGGTGTGGAGAAAAGGGAACACTTCTACACTGTTGGTGGGAGTGTTAATTAGTGCAACCTCTGTGGAAAGCAGTGTGGCGATTCCTAAAAGCTCTAAATACCTACCTCCCATATGACCCCGCAATTCCCCTACTGGGAATATATCTGGAAGAACACAAATCACTCTACAAAAAAGACACCTGCACACGTATGTTTATCGCAGCATTGTTCACAATAGCAAGAACCTGGAAGCAACCATGCTGCCCACCAAAAGAGGATTGGATTAGAAAAATGTGGTACATATACACGATGGAATACTACGCAGCCATAAGAAAGAATAAAATCATGAATTTTGCAGCAACCTGGAGGGAATTAGAGTCTATAATACTGAGTGACCTCTCACAAAAACAAAGGTCCGAGTATCATATGTTCTCACTCATATAATGGACCTTGAACATCCAATCTATTACTATAAGAAAATGACTGACAGTAGTGGGAAACTATGGGGGGGAGGGAGATGGGATTAATGAGCAAATATCTGTCTGGGGATGGGGAAGCACCTCTAATCAATAGGGTGCCTGAATGAAACGTATTTGTATATCTAGA
>NW_007083800.1:0-862 GCF_000164805.1 Carlito syrichta
GCTGGCTAGCTAGGTAACTAGCAAGTTAAGTCAGCTAGTCAAATCTGCTAGCTAGCTAGCTATGTCAGCTAGTTAAGTCATCTGGCTAGCCAACCGCCTAGCTGGGTAGCTATCTAATTAAGTCAGCTGGAAAGCCTGTTGGCTAGCTAGTTAAGTCACCTAGAAAAGTCAGCTCGCTAGCCAGCTGGTTAATTAGGTAGTTAGGTAGATAAGTCAGCTGGCAAGCCAGGGGGATACTTAGCTAGCTAGTTAAGTCAACTGGCTAGTCACCAGGTTAGCTTGTGATTTCAGCTAGTTACGTCAGCTGTCTAGTCAGCTGGCTAACTAGTTAGCTCATCTGGTTGAGTCAGCTGGCTTGCCAGCTGGCTAGATAGTTGTCAGCTAGTTAGTTCAAGTGACTATCCAACTGGTTAGCTAGGTAGCCAGCTAGTTAAGTCAGCTGGATAGCCACCTGGCTAGCTAGTGATGTCAGCTACTTAAGTCAGCTGGCTAATCAGCTGGCTAACTATTTAAGTCAGGTAGTTGAGTCAGGTGGCTAGCCAGCTGGCTAGCTGGTTAAGTCAGCTAGTTAATTCAAGTGGCTAGCTAACTGGCTAGCTAGGTAGCTAGCTAGTTAAGTCAGATTGCTAGTGAGCTGGCTAGCTGGTTAAGTTAGCTAGTTAAGTCAGCTGGCTAGCCACCAGGCTAGTTTGGTAGTTAGCTAATTGAGTCAGCTGGCTAGCCGACTGCCTAGCTTGTTAAGTCAGTGAGTTAAGTGAGCTGGCTTGCCGGCTTGCTAGCTAGGTGGTTAGCTAGTTAAGCCACTTGGCTAGCCAGATGGCTTTGTAGTTAAATATGCTCGTTAAGACAGCATGTTATCCTG
>NW_007083801.1:0-819 GCF_000164805.1 Carlito syrichta
GCATCGAACTGCTAGGCTCCAGTCATCCTTCTGCCTCTGCCATTCAAGTAGCTGGAACTATAGGCATGCACTTTAGCCTGGCTAATTTTTTATTTTATTGTAGAACTGAGGTCTCACCAAGTTTTCTAGGCTGGTCTCAAACATCTGGCTCAGGTAATCCACTCACTTCGAGTTCCCAAGGTGCTGGAATTACAGGCTGAGCCACGGAGCCCAGCCTGTTCCTTTTTTTTTCTATGGGTCTATTTGTATGCCAATACCACCCTGTTATGGTTACTAATATTGAAATCTTTTCAAACTCATTCTATGAGGCCAGGATCACCCTGATACTAAAAGTAGACAAGGACAAAACGAAAAAGAAAACTACGCGCCAATATTTTTTCATAAATGTAGATATTAGACAAAATATTAGAAAACCAAATTTAAAATAGCATATTAAAATGATTATTTACCATAATCAAATGACATTCACCAAGAGTGATTCAGCATATGCAAATAAATAAATATGATACATTACATCAACAAAATCAAGGGCAAAAAGTATATGATCATTCAACAGATGCTGTAAGAAATTATTTGATACAATTCAACTTCTATCCATAAAATTTTGCACAATTAGGTGTAGAATGAATGTATCTCAACACAGAGAAAGTTATAAAAACAAACCCAGAGATATTATCATATTGAGTAAAGAGTAGTTGAAAGCATTTCCTCTAAGATCTGGAACAAGACAAGGGTGTCCAATTGAATTATTTTTATTCAGCCGAGTACTGGTATACCTATCCAGACCAGTTGTCAAGAAAAAAAATTAAAGCATCCAGT
>NW_007083802.1:0-715 GCF_000164805.1 Carlito syrichta
AGCTTGACTACAAAAGCATGGAATTAACACAATCTGTGGAAATAGAGAAAGAAAGTTCAGAAAGAAAGAATAAAGCCTCCAAGTAATATTCAATAATATCAAGAGGCGGACCTTACGCCTGAATGGTACTCAGAAGAATAAAGGGAAATGTGGAAAACCTTAGAACAAGTATTCCAAGAAAATGTTACCCATCATGCTAGAAATGTGTTCATCCTAACACAAGAGATACAAATAACCCCTGCAAGACATCAAAGGGGAAGACCAACCCCTAGACACAGAATAATTTGCCTACACAAAGTAGGTACAAAGAATCCTAAAGGCAGTGAGAGAGAAAAGTCAGACTACCTACTGGGAAGACTAATCAGAATAGCCCATAGACCTATCATCAGAAACACTACAAGCTACAAGGGACTGGAATCCAATTTTTTAAAGTTCTCAAAGATAAAAAAATTTAACCAGGAATTTCCCACTCGACCAAGCTCAACTTCATCAGCAATGGAGAATTAAAATCCTTCTCAGACGTCCAATCGCTAAGAGATTATGTAGGTTTCAGACAAGCTCTACAGGAGACACAAAAAAAGATATTAAGCCCAGAAGAAAGAAAACAAAAGAATGACCACAAACCTCTCAGGAAACCACAGAATCAACAAAGAAAACCTTTTGACTGCAAACTTGAAAATACACACATATATCAACCCAAACGTTAAAAGAAAAC
>NW_007083803.1:0-809 GCF_000164805.1 Carlito syrichta
AATTGAGTTTTAAAATATGCTGTATTAGTTTGCTTGGGCTGCTTTACAAATACCACATACCTGGTGGTTTAAACCAGAAGTCTCAGCCCCCAGATCACAGATCAGTGTAGGTCCATGGCCTGTTAGGAACTGGGCTGCACAGCAGAAGTGAGTGGTGGGCAAGGGAGCAAAGCTTCCTCTGTATTCACAGTCACTCTCCATCACTCACATTACTGCCCAATCTCTGCCTTCTGTCAGATCAGCGGCATTAGATTCTCATAGGAGGGTGAACCCTATTGTGAACTGCACATGCAAGGGATCTAGGGTGCAGTTTCTTAAAAGAATCTAATGCCTGATGATCTGAGGTGGATCTGAGGCAGTGCTGCTAGTGCTGGGAAAGGTTAGAAGATGTCTGCTGGATTCATTTCTTCTAAGGCCTCTCTGCTTGGCTTGTAGATGGCCATTTTCCTCTGGTGTCTTCATTTGGTCTTTATTTTCTCTGTGTCCTACTCTTCTTACAAGGACATTTGTCTAGGCCTGACCCTAATGACCTCATTTAACCTAATTGCTACCACTTTAAAGACCCTGTTTACAAATACAGTCACATCTGAGGTTCTGGAGGTTAGGACTTCAAAATGTGAATTTTGGGGGGTGTGTGGGGCCACAGTTCAGCCTGTAACATAGTGGCTTTAAATGCATTTATGTTATCTTGTAACTACCACCCTCATCTATGTCCAGAACATTTTCATCTTGTGAACTGAGACTCTGCCAGTTAAAAAGTTACTCCTTATTGTACCCTTCTCCCAGTCCCTGGTCACCACCATTCTACT
>NW_007083804.1:0-813 GCF_000164805.1 Carlito syrichta
CCCCGCTGGCGGACGAGACCCTATTCTCTACCGACACTTATTTTGATTCTTCGGTCACCCTGAAGTCTATATCCTTATTCTACCTGGATTTGGCATAATTTCCCACATCGTAACATACTATTCTGGGAAGAAAGAACCATTTTGGCTACATAGGAATAGTTTGAGCAATAATATCCATCGGATTTCTAGGCTTTATTGTCTGAGCCCATCATATGTTCACAGTAGGAATGGATGTAGACACTCGGGCATACTTCACATCCGCTACCATAATTATTGCTATCCCAACTGGCGTAAAAGTATTTAGCTGATTAGCTACCCTACACGGAGGTAACATCAAATGATCCCCCGCCATATTATGAGCTCTAGGCTTCATTTTTCTATTTACCGTCGGGGGTCTGACCGGAATTGTCCTTGCCAACTCTTCACTCGACATCGTCCTCCATGACACCTACTATGTAGTAGCACACTTTCACTATGTCCTGTCCATAGGTGCAGTCTTTGCAATTATAGGAGGTTTTGTCCACTGATTCCCCTTATTTTCAGGATTTACCCTCCATTCAACATGAGCCAAAATCCATTTCGCAATTATATTTGTAGGAGTAAATCTAACCTTTTTTCCTCAACATTTCCTCGGACTATCTGGCATGCCCCGCCGATACTCAGATTACCCAGATGCATACACTATATGAAATACCATTTCTTCCATAGGTTCATTTATCTCTCTAACCGCAGTTATACTAATAGTCTTTATAATTTGAGAAGCCTTGCTTCAAAGCGAGAGGTATTAGCAGTTGAATTACCCGCCACAAACCT
>NW_007083805.1:0-860 GCF_000164805.1 Carlito syrichta
CTTCACCTATCTTTCTCTTAATTTCTTCTTTTGCCCCCCTGCTAACCTCCATACTTTTATGAGTTATTTTCTGCCCCTCACCTCAACACATGCACCCTCTCAGAGAACGTTACTTAACCCCTGGGCCTTAACCAGGAGGCTCCCAAATCCATATCTATGATCCAGATCTCAGCCATGAGTTGCAGACCCACATATTCAATCGTACTTGACTCCACCCTACCTGCCCTCCTATGAATGCACTTGCCCTCCCTGTCTCTGTGATTCTTGTGATAATGTTGTTATGCACAAAGTAGCCACAATCGTAGGAGCCAGCTTCATGCCTCTTTCAGTTGATTGTCTTCAGGTCTGCTTCATGTGACATCCATTTATTTAAAGATCATTGACTCAGTGCCATAAAGTTCCTGGCAAGAAACCAGCTCTGAGGATACAGGAAAGGAAGATGTGGCCCTGAGTGCATGGAGGTATGAGTCACATGTGACTGTATGGGTATCTTCCCAATGTTAGTCTTCTTCTTTGTTTCTTGTTGGGAGGGTAACCATGCCTCCCAGTTTGCTTGGGGCAATGCCGATTTATTTCTTCTGTCCAAATGGCTCTCTGGCTACCATGTTTTATTTTCTGAAATGTCCTGTGTTGGACAACAAAATTATATGCCCAATTATTATACCTGTTTTAAGGTGTTATTAGACTGTTTGCAATCTTTTACTTGATGTAGCATCATCAGTGCACTGGGTTATTGTCAGTTTCCTAAAAGATCTCTCTGTCATCAGTCTGGTTTCATTTCCATGTGTCTTCCAGGCTACTTCAGGAATCTGGCTATATCATAAACAGACCAAATTATTCTCATTAAGATAATAATTATC
>NW_007083806.1:0-964 GCF_000164805.1 Carlito syrichta
CCTGATTTTTACTGTAATGTCCTCATAACAGAAGTTCTTATCAGAGATCTCCATGGTACTTGGCAAACAAGACGGTCTACTTGCTAAATAATACATTAGGTAAGTAAATTCAAGTGAGATTACTCTAATTAAATATACACTGCTATTGAAACATAATTTCTATATGGTCTAGTTGAAGAACAATCTCTTGTTCCTGAAAAAAAAGAAAGTTTTAAAATGATCCCCTGGTGACTGGGAGAATAGATTTACACGCAATCCACAGAGGTCATTTCAAGAAGAAAAAGATGACAGACAATGCAGGGAGCAGGTATCTCATTCCCGGAGACTGTCACTAGAGTGTGGGCTTTAAGGTTCTGGGTCAGAGATAGGGAGTTGGTAGAAGCAATGATGACCGTTGGGGTTGAGGGAATAGGCAGGCTCACACAGGTGTGGGGAGTGGCCTAGCCCAGTTTTGGCTAGTCTTTCAGGGCACTGCGTGAAAGGCTACCTGAGCAGCGCGGTCCAACGATCACAAGGCTTGGGCGAAAGGAAACGTCACTTTGCTGCCTGCGCCAAGCCATGCCCAGTCCCCTCTAATGGCATTAGGTGCCACAGGCACGACAACACGGATGGGCACGAAATTCCCGCATACTTTGTTCCCCTTGTCTACACACACTGAGAGCTGACAGTCTCTGCATGGCCGCCCCTCTTTCATTTGTCAGACAGAGTCTGTGGGTGCACCTGGGCAGGCAGCTACACCTGTACTTGAGAATTTACATCGCCTTGCTCGGGGATGGCATTGATTATGGACGGGTGAAATACAAGCACAAACTATTTAAAACTGAACGATGGAGGCCTACAGGAACATGGCAGAAAAACAAATACATACAAGTGCCGCTGGCACAGCAATTGTACCTCTGCCCCTGAGCAATCATCTGATGATATCAAATTATGAGCCCTGGAAGTCCTCGCGCCACTGCCTTGG
>NW_007083807.1:0-558 GCF_000164805.1 Carlito syrichta
AAAAAATTAGCCGGGCATGGTGGAGTGTGCCTGTGGTTCCAGTTACTTGGAAGGCTGAGCCCAGCAGGTCGAGCCTGCAATGACCATGAGTGAGTCACTGCACTCTAGCCTGGGCAACAGAGTGAGACTCCAGTTCAAAAAAAGAAAAAAGAAAAACATACAAAAACCTTGTCTTGTAGGTTGTGGTAAAGATTAAATGAAATATATGTAAAATTCTAAATACACTAATTTAGCATATAAAACTATCTCAGTGATTATTTTCTGGTTACCTATTGATGCACAATAGTTACTCTAAACTTTGTGGCATAAAATAGCAAACATCATGTGATGCTAATGGTTCTGAGTATCAGGCCACAGACAGAGATAAGGCACAGAGAGGGAAGCTTCAGCATCTGGAATCATCTAGAGTTGTCTTCATTCACTTGTCTGGCATCTAGGCTGGAATCACTCAAAGTATAAAATGGAGCACCAGTATGTATTCTCTCTTTGTGTCTTGGGCTTCCCACAGCATTACAAACAACTGTGTCCCAATAGCATGAACCCAAGAAAAACCATTCT
>NW_007083808.1:0-1158 GCF_000164805.1 Carlito syrichta
CAGAATGCGATGTAGTGCTAATATTTTTCTGGGCATTAAATATTTCAGGGAAAACATAATCTTTCTCTTGTTAGAATGTCATGTGATAAATATCAAATATAATGACATCAAACGTGATCTGTTCACGTAAACGCTGTATCATATAGCAACCCATATCATGCCCTACTGATGATCCTTTTGTGAAAACTCATTACTTCACAGTGTTACTGTTTCTAGTATTTCTGTTACAATGTGGCAGGATCCAGGACTTCTACCATTGTTTTTTTGGAGATTATCAGTGTGACTATACTTTTTCTGGTTACCATTTTACAGAAAAAATGTGGTTTATGGGTAGGTCATTTTTAAGACCTTGTAAACTCTTTGTCTAGAAAATGGAGCAAATGCCAGTAATAATTTTAAAGGACTGTAAAAGCCTCGTGAAAAACTAAACTAGCAATTAAAGTAAAAGTGGTAGTCAGTATGAAAGTCTGAAGACTAAGATAAATCTCGTAACTATCAACTTTAGGGCTGTGTTGGGTACTATATACTTGACACATGTAAGAGTTGATGTATTTGATGGTGGTGATCATGGTCTTAAGAAACTGTTTGGTGTGCTCCAAAGCAGTGTCTTAATTGGATGGTGAGTAGAAAACCACTTGCTAGTTTCTGGAAATGTAAATTGACAGACTTCAATCACTTCTGTTGAATTTGGAATTAAAGTTGGGGATTAAAAATACTTGAGCGAAAAACCTCTAAACCCAGTTCAATGATGAATGAATCACCAGAAAATCTCCATTGAGGGACCTTCCACAGAAGTCATGAGCAGCACTCCTCAGAAAGGTCAAAAGGGTCAAGGTCATCCAAAACAACAGAAGTCTGAGAAATGGTCACAGCCAAAGGGGATGCGGAGGAAACAAGATGGCTGAGTGTAATTTATATCTTGGATGGACTCCTGGAATGGAAAAGGGACATTAGGAAAAAACTGACGAAACTTGAATACAGGTTGTGCTCTATGTAATAATAATAATGTACCAATATGGATTCAATAATTATGACAGATGTACTGTACTCATGTAAGACATTAATAGTGATGGAAGCTGGTGATGGGGTCTGTGGGAACTCTGTATGCTGTTATTATAGTTTTCCTGTAGATTTAAAAGGACTGTAAGTTAAAGTTAC
>NW_007083809.1:0-517 GCF_000164805.1 Carlito syrichta
CCACATAGAATGTATTCTAAGATTGACCACATAATTGGCCATAAATCAAGCATAAGCAAATTTAAAAGGACCAAAATTTTACCATGCAACTTCTTGGATCACAGTGGAAAAAAATAAACATTAACAGCAACAAAGTCCCCCCAAAACTCACAAAGACATGGACACTAAAAAGCATGATGCTAAACAACTCATGGGTCAATGATGAAATCAAAACAGAGATCAAATGGTACCTGGAAACAAATGAAAGAGAAGAAACATCTTACCAAAATCTCTGGGATGCCATGAAAACAGTACTGAGAGGGGAATTCTCATATGAACACACATGAAGAAACTAAAAAGATCATAAGTTAACAGCCTAAAAAATCACCTAAGGAAGCTGGAAAAGCAAGACCACAAAAACTCTAATTTTAGCAGAAGAAATCAGATCACCAAAATAACAGCCCAAATCCAGGACATAGAAGACAAAAAGATAATACAAAAAAATCAATGAAACAAAAAGCTGGTTCTTCAAAAGGAT
>NW_007083810.1:0-320 GCF_000164805.1 Carlito syrichta
CGCCCCAGAGGGGGTGGGGCCGGACAGGAACAAGATGGCCGCCTGCCTCAGAGCAGGCAACAGGAGCCTTACGCTGGGCGGGCAGGACAGTCTCGGATGCAGGAGAGGTGGCAGCGATCCCAGCAGATCTTCCCTGAAGGGGTTTGATGTGGATCACCTCGGGCCCAGTGGTGTGATGTGCTACCTGTCACAGAGGCAGCGGCAGCGGCAGTGACGGCAGCGGCGGTGGGGGGGAGAGGTAACTGTCCAGTCCGTTGCGATGTCCCAGCAGTGGCAACGGCCGAGCTCTGTATGAAGAGCAGGTTGCGATGTTGGGGTCC
>NW_007083811.1:0-616 GCF_000164805.1 Carlito syrichta
TTCTGCCCAGGCAGGTCTCGAACTCGTGGGCTCAGGCAATCCATCACCTCAGCCTCCCAAAGGCACGGGATTACAGGCTGAGACACCGAGCCCAGCTTATGTATTTATTTTTTGAGTGGGAGTCTCACTCTGTTGCCCAGGTTGGAGTACAGTGCCATGCTCATGGCCACCGCAGCCTCAACATGCTGGGTTCAGGAAATCCTTCTGCCTTAGCCTTCCAAGTAGTTGGAACCACCAGCATACACCACATGCCCGGCTAATATTATTATTATTACTTTATTTATTGTAGAGGTGAGGTCTCACCAAGTTGCCCAGGCTCGTCTGGAAACCACGGACTCAGGCAAACCTCTCACCTCAGCCGCCCAAAGTCCTGGAATTATAGGCATGAGCCACTGCACCCGACCAGTCATTACTGTATATCTTGGTAGTATTAAACACTTTCACTACGTTGTGTAACTACCACCCCTATCTATATCCCAAAGTTTTCTTCAACCCCAATACAATCTCTGTGGATCATCCTCATAGACAACAAGCTATTAAACAGTAGTTTTCCCACTTCCTATTTCTGGTCCCTGGTAACCACCATTCCACCTTCTGTCTCTATGAACTTGGCTCA
>NW_007083813.1:0-739 GCF_000164805.1 Carlito syrichta
TCCGCTTATTTTTTTGCCATATAAAATAATTGCTTTTCCTCCCAAATACCTACTTAGAGGAAAAGAGTATTTTAACCAGAAAGTAGAATTATTGTTAACAAGGAATTGAGTTCCAAGATTGTTGAAAAGATAGAGAAAGGGCACCTGGACATTTTGAATGTGTTCAAGTTTCCATGTTGAGACAAATTATGTTTTACTGAAAAGGAATGGCCAGAGTTCAATACCACTGAGAAGCAGAAAGCAGACACTGTAATACTGTAATTATAGTAATTTCTTTCTTTTCTCCCCCTCCCCAATTTTTTGGTTTAAAGAGGTGCTGGTAGAGAGGCGCCCCCACGAGCAGATTATATTTCCCTGTCTGTCTTTTTCTTTTTTTTTTTATTGTGAAGTTGTGGGGTACAGTTAAGGGTTAGGTATACACTTGCATTTCATTCAGGCACCCTGTTGATATGGGGTGTTTCCCTGTTCCCAGATAGATATTTGCTATTGTTAATCCCATCTCCCTCCCCCCACCATAGTTTCCCAGTACAGTCAGTCATTTTCGTATAGTATTGCATTGGATGTTTAAGGTCCATTATATAAGTGAGAACATGTGATACTCGGATCTTTGTTTTTGTGAGAGGTCACTCAGTATTATAGACTCTAGTTCCATCCAGGTTGCTGTGAAATTCATGATTTTGTTCTTTTTTATGGCTGCTTAGTATTACATCGTGTATATTTACCACATTTTTTTAAATCC
>NW_007083814.1:0-788 GCF_000164805.1 Carlito syrichta
TTTGTCCTTTCGATGACAAACATGATGTAAAGAGGTATCGTACACAGTGTGAAGATACCTTATGCACACAGGCTGTCTGTGTTCACCACGGTTTTTCTGAGAATCAGAATCGGCTCCTGGGATGCCGAAGGCTGAGCATCCAAGGATGTGCTCTTTGCGACCTGGAGGCCCAGAAAAGTCAGTAGTGAGGCTCAGGCTGAGTCCAGAGGCTCAAGGAACAGGAGAGCCGTGAGGTCAACCCCGGGGCAAGAACAAGAGGGACCAATGTTCCAGCTGAAGCAGTGAAGTGGAGGGATAAAATTCTCCCTCCTCTTATTTTGTACCTTCAAGCCCTCAGTGGACTGAATCCCACCCACCCTCGTTATGGAGAAGCATCTGCTTGTTCAGTCACTAAGACACATACCAGTGTTTTCCGGATATATCCTCACAAATGCACCAGAAATCACGTTACACTAGAATCTAAGCATCTCAAGGTCCAGTCATATTGATACAGAAGATAAACCATCACGCTGTTTTTTTATCACATAGAGATCCACTCGTTCACTTATCAGACGCTTCATGAAAGCTTACTTATGCCACCTGACGTGGTGGGGGCTTTAGATCTATAGCAGTACTTTGCTTATTTATCGCATGATACAGATTATCCAAGACATGCAGCCATCCTTAAGACACCCACTTTAATTTTCTCATCATATCTGTGGACCAGGAATTTGGAAAGAACACTGCAGAATGGCTTGTTTCTGCTCCATGATGTCAGGGGTCTGGGAGCAGAAACAAGACCCAATGGC
>NW_007083815.1:0-852 GCF_000164805.1 Carlito syrichta
AAGGACTCTTTGGGGAATCATTTCTTCACTGCTCCCCGTACCTTACATGTCTTTTATCTTTGCATGCATTTAATTAAAGTGTCTCCAACTCCACTCCTGCACAAACGTCTAAAATTTTTCATCAGACAGCTTACACATTCGTATTCAGTACTATCTGAAGAAGGCAATATGATGTACTGCCAGCCTTCACAAAACTGGTCGTCAATTTCTATCTGTGTCTCTGAACAAGTAAGCGGTCTTTTATTTTCTATTTTTATTTTTATAGGAGTCTCACTCTGTTACCCAGGGCGGATGAGGTATAGTGGCACACTCATGGCCACCACCTCCTCAACATGCTGTGCTCAGGCCATCCTTGTATCTAAGCCTTCCAGGTAGCTGGAACCACAGGCATGCGCCACCATACCCAGCTAATTTTTAAAAAAAACTTACAGTAGTGACGAGGTCTCGCTGAGTTACCAAGGCTGGTCTCGAACCAATGGAATCACGCAATCCTCTCACCTCCACCCCCCAAAGTACTGGGAGTAATTACAGGTGTAAGCCACTGCACCCGGTGTGAGTAGCCTTTGTAATACTGCATCCGGGTTCTGGCTGCAACACCCTCCTGCAATGCTTTGCTCCTTTTCCTAGGAAGGATTCAAGCTTTTCGGCTATATTGACTTCGACTTACACCCTTTCGATAGCAAAACCTTGTCTTTACCAAAAATAAAATAAATAAATATTCAGGCATGGGGTGATACATGCCTGTAGTCCCAGATACTTGGGAGGCTGAGGTGCCGAGGCGGAAGGGTCACCTTAGCCCATGAGGTAGAGGTGGTGGTGAGTTGAGGTTGTGCCACCGCACTCAATCTGAAC
>NW_007083816.1:0-982 GCF_000164805.1 Carlito syrichta
TCGGCCTCCCAAAGTGCTGAGATTACAGGCTGAGCCACTGATCCTGGCCCACAAATGATTCTTAAGTGGTAAGTTCACTAAAGGATGTCAGACATAAAAACAACTTTTTAATTAAATTACATAAAATTCTAATTCACAAAATCATTAAGACACAAAACAGATCAGTGAATATCAGAAGCCAACGTTAGAAAGAAGAATGGACTGCGATAGGGATGTAGGGTGCTAGAACATTGTATATTATGATTTCTCTAGTGGCTACGTCATTGTATGCATTTGTGACAATCCAAATTGTTCAATTAAAATTGACGAAACAATCTTTCAGATATCTCTCAATATAACTGACTTAAAATTGTCAATACATTATTATTTAAAGGACAAATAATTTTTAAGAACCTGAGAATTCAGAATTTAACAATACCCCCAAATTATTAAATAATGAGTAAATACTCTTCATTTGTTTAGACCCCATTGAATTTTACATAGGTCTCAATTTTTAATTTTTTTATTTTTACTTATGGGTACATGAATTATATGATAGATTCATAAATATTTGGGGCACATGCGATGTTGGATATAGGCATACAATGTTTAATCATCAAATCAGTGCACTTGTGGTGTGTATCACCTCAAGCATTTATTATTTCTTTATGAAAAATGTATTCTAATTCCACTCTTTTCGGTATTTTAAAATAGACAATGTTGTTTTTTATAGCCAGCCTTTTTCAATTGAATACTAGGTCTTATTCATTCTAATTATATTTTTGTACACATTTGCAGACTATTGATTAGACTTTTTTTCTCACATGAGCTAGACCTGCGGGACAGACAAGGATCATATTTCCTTGTTTGTGTTTTATGATTAAAGAGTAGCGATTTTGGTAATAGACACAGCCAAAAATCCCATAGATTAGTTTTCAAGTAGAAAGTTCTTATACTCATGTGTCATTATTACAGCTTCTATTAATGACAATATTTTCTTTCC
>NW_007083817.1:0-747 GCF_000164805.1 Carlito syrichta
TGTAGGGCTTCACACTTTCTGCTTTCACCAAAGTCCAGTAAACCAAACACAGAGGCAATGGTATAAAACCCTAACGATTGATCCATGGAACAGAACGAACACTGAGGAATCAGTGGACACATTTATGGCCACATACATTCCGTGGGAATAGGGCAGTCCTTCCACACACACTTCTCAGAAAACGGGATACTCTCATGCATAATCCAGCAGTTGCACTTCCAGCAAAAGCCACAACACAGGTTAGAAAATACAAGAAAAGAAGAGTCTGTGAACTCACGGTTAAGGGTCCATGTCCAAGAGCGGCCTGACTCACGTTCCCTCGACGTGGTAGGGGGGCCCCAGCTCCGCCGCCTGCGGGGGGCCCGGCTCCGCCGCCAGCGGGGGGCCCAGCTCCGCGGCCAGCGGGGGGCCCAGCTCCGCGGTCGTCCCAGTCGCCGCGAGCCACACTCTGGGCTCCCGCAGCGCGGGAGTCCGAAGCACTCCGTGGGAGGCCGCGGCCCGGGAGGCGGAACCGCGTTGCGCCTCGGTGCTCGCGGGCAGGATTCTGAGGAAGGATCGCGTCAATCCAGCAGGTCACGCGGCCGGGACGCGACGCGCCGTCCTCACGCCAGGGCGCTGCAGCCCCGCAATGGCGAGGGACCCGGAGCCCCGCCCCCACAAGAGAGAGATTGACAGCAGGTACCATTCATTGTGCAGAGTAGGTGTCTGATACATTTCAACAACTCCAACGTAACACTAACACATGAG
>NW_007083818.1:0-354 GCF_000164805.1 Carlito syrichta
ATGTTGTGGATGGATTGGAGAGTAACAGAATGGAATGGAATGAAATGCAATGTAGTTACGGAGTGGAATGGATTGGAGTGGAGAGAAACGGAATGGAATTGAATGGAATGCAATGGAATGGAATGGAATGGAATAGAGAGTAACAGAATGGAATGGAATTGAATGGAATGCAATGAAAAACAATAAAATGGAAGGGAAAGTAGTAGAATGGAATGGAATGGAAAGGAATTGAGAGTAATGGAATGGAATGAATTGGAATGGAGTGGAAAGGAGAGTAACAGAATGGAATGGAATGGAATGGAATGGAGAGTAAAGCAATGGAATGGAATGGAGTGGAATAGAGAGGAATGGAAT
>NW_007083819.1:0-823 GCF_000164805.1 Carlito syrichta
AAACATATATATGCACCCAACATAGGTGCGCCAACTTTCATAAAGCAGCTTCTTGGAAAACTAAAGAAAGATATTGGCTCTAACACTATCATAACTGGGGACTTCAATACCCCACTCACAACCCTAGACAGATCATCAGGACAAAAAATCAGCAAGGAGATCCGGAACCTCAATGTAACTTTGGACCAAATGGACTTAATTGATACCTACAGAACACTCCATCCAAAGACCACAGAATACACATTCTACTCATCACCACATGGAACATATTCTAAGATTGACCACATACTCGGCCATAAATCAAGCATAAGCAAATTTAAAAGGACCGAAATTCTACCAAACACCTTCTCGGACCACAGTGGAATAAAAATAAACATTGACACCAACAAAGTCCCCCCAAAACCCACAAAGACATGGACACTAAACAGCATGATGCTAAACAACTCCTGGGTCAATGATGAAATCAAAACAGGGATCAAAAGATACCTGGAAACAAATGAAAATGAAGAAACATCTTACCAAAATCTCTGGGATGCCCTGAAAGCTGTAGTAAGAGGGGAATTTATATCCCTACAAACACACATGAAGAAAATGGAAGGAACAGAAATTCACAACCTATCAAGCCACCTAAAGAAGCTGGAAAAGCAAGACCACAAAAACCCTAATTTCAGCAGAAGAATCCAGATCACCAAAATAAAAGCCCAAATCCAGGACATAGAAGACAAAGATAATACAAAAATCAATGAAGCAAAAGCTGGTTCTTCGAAGGGTAAACAAGATTTGATGGTCCCTAGCTAGACTGACCAGAAAAACGAGAAAAAAA
>NW_007083820.1:0-706 GCF_000164805.1 Carlito syrichta
CCCCGGGAGGCTGGGGACCCCAGCAACGCAGCCTACTCCTCAAACAGAGCTCGGCCATCGCTATCACTGGAACATCGCAAGGACTGGACATTTTTACTGCATCGTCCTCCCCCGCTGCTGCCGCAGCCCCTCCCCCCACCAGCGCTCCCGCCGCCGCCGCCGCCGCCGCCGCCGCCGCCGCCGTCGCCGCCGCCGCGCCCGCCGCGGCCTCTGGCACGGGTAGCTCATCACAACCCGGCCGGAGGAGATCCACATCAAACCGCTTCAGGGAAGATCTGCTGGGATCGCTGCCACCGCTCCTGCGACAGAGACTGTCCTGCCCACCCGGCGCGGGGATCCTGTTGCCTGCTCGGAGGCAGGCAGCCATCTTGTTCCTGTCCGGCCCCACCCCCTCTGGGGAGAGCAGATGAGATAGCACCACCTGCTGGTGATTCAAGGTAACAACACCGAAACGGGAGAGACAAGCTTCATAAAGACATAGACTAAACTTCTGAACCGAGGTTATTCTGAACTGTCCTTCACAGCAGATCAGGGGAACTGACCCTAACTGCAAACTAATTTTACCAGCTTGAAAAAAAAAAAAAAAAAAAAACGAGAAATCAGACCTGAGAGGACATTGAACTTAAACGAAATGTCTCAGAGTGTGCTTCATTGATTCTATTAGTTTAATGACTTAATTCTATTCCTACTGTATTGTTCCCGTTTT
>NW_007083821.1:0-945 GCF_000164805.1 Carlito syrichta
ATAAAGCCAATAATAAGACACATAGTTATAAGTAGAATTTATTCAATGAATTTTTAAAAAGAAAAATAAAACATTTATGTAGCTGAGAATAGGCATTCACAGTATATAAACAAAAATTGTCAAAACTTTAAGAAAACAATGGCAAATTAAGAATAGTAGATTTTATTCAATTATTACAATAATTGCTAGACCAAACAGTTTGAATAATAGTGAGAAAATAACTATTTGAAAACATAATTAAGGAGCTGAATTTACTTGATATATATAAAAACATGAACCCACCAATTAGATGCTACTAATTTTTCTCCTACTACACAGGGAATGTGCCCATTAATGCCAACATAATGGGCTACAAAGCAAATCTTAATACATGCAAAGGATTGTAATCATACAAAGCTGGCTAGTACAAGTTGCTCAGAAATTTATCATAAAAATAAAGATTAGAAGTTCATTTGATTATTTTATTTTATCTTGAGCCCCTGTTCACTTATTCAAACAAATTTTTTCTCTGTGAAACTAAGTAGAACTGAGGAGGAATCAAAGAAAGCCTTATATATTAAACTCTTAAATAGAATCTTTGAATTCAAAGGGTCAGTAGGCCTTTTCCCAGCAAACAAAACCATTGAGGCAGTCCTGCAAATCAAGGAGGATGAAAAATTCTTTTTTTTTTTTTTTTGAGTTGGAGTCTCACTCTATCACTCAGACTGGAGTGCAGTGGCTGCTCCCGGCCACTGCAGCCTCGACCTGCTGGGCTCCAGCGATCCTTCTGCCTCAGCCTTCCAAGTAGCTGGAACTACAGGCAAGCGCTACCACGCCCAGCTGATTTTTTATTTATTATAGAGATGAGGTCTCGCCAAGTTGCCCAGGTGGGTGTCGAACCCGCAGACTTGGGTAATCCACTCACCTCCCAAAGCACTGCGATTACAGGCTGAGCCACCGAGCCCG
>NW_007083822.1:0-869 GCF_000164805.1 Carlito syrichta
GGTGTGGTCTTGCTTTTCCAGCTTCTTTAGGTGGCTTGTTAGGTTTTCAATTTCTGTTCCTTCCATCTTCCTCATGTGTGTTTGTAGGGATATAAATTCCCCTCTTATTACAGCTTTTAAGGCATCCCAGAGATTTTGGTAAGATGTTTCTTTATTTTCATTTGTTTCCAGGTATCTTTTGATCTCTATTTTGATGTCATCATTGACCCAGGAGTTATTTGGCATCATGCTGTTTAGTGTCCATGTCTTTGTGGGTTTTGGGGGGACTTTGTTGGTGTCAATGTTTATTTTTATTCCACTGTGGTCCGAGAAGGTGCATGGTAGAATTTCAGTCCTTTTAAATTTGCTTATACTTGATTTGTGTCCAATTATGTGGTTGATCTTAAAATATGTTCCATGTGGTGATTAGTAGAATGTGTATTCTGTGGTCTTTGGATGGAGTGTTCTGTAGGTATCAATTAAGTCCATTTGGTCCAGAGTCTCATTGAGGTTCTGAATCTCCTCGCTGATTTTTTGTCCTGATGATCTGTCTAGGGTTGTGAGTGGTGTATTAAAGTCCCCAGTTATGATGGTGTTAGAGTCAATATCTTTCTTTAATTTTCCTAGAAGTTGCTTTATGAATGTTGGCGCACCTATGTTGGGTGCATATATGTTTAGGATAGATATTTCTTATTGATGAAGTGAACCTTTTATCATTATGTAGTGGCCCTCTGTATCTTTTTAAATTTTTCATAGCTTAAATGGTATTTTGTCTGAAATTAGGATCATGACTCCTCCTTTCTTTTGTGTTCCATTCACCTGAAAATTTGTTTCCCATCCTCTTACTTTGAGTCTGTGTATGTCTCTTTCTAGTGAGATGGGTCTCTTGA
>NW_007083823.1:0-1452 GCF_000164805.1 Carlito syrichta
TCTTCAAGGTCCACTTATGAGTGAGAACATGTGATACTCAGATCTTTGTTTTTGTGAGTGATTCCTCAATATTATCAACTCTAATTCTATCCAGGTCACTGTGTAGTTCATAATTTTGTTCTTCTTCATGGCTGTGTAATATTCCAGGGTCTATATGTACTTCATTTTAATCCAGTCTTCTTTTGATGGGCAGCACAGGTGGTTACATGTTCTTGCTATGGTGAATAATGCTGCAAAAAACATACATATGCAGGTATCTTTTTTATAGAGTTATCTGAGTTCTTCCGGGTATATTCCCAGTAGGGCGATTGCAGGGTCATGTGGAAGGTCAATTTTTAGAACTTTTAGGAATCACCATACTGTTTTCTACAGTGGTTGTACTAGTTTACACTCCCACCAACATTTTAGATACTAAGGGGTATACTTATACACCTTACTGTACTACCTAAAATGGCAGTGAGGCCCAAAATTTTCTAGGATAAAATTACTTGCTAATGATTTCTCTGAAGTTTATTTTTTTGGGGGGTATGTCTCTATCATACAAGTAACCCTTTTCTAAACAGAATCAGAGAAGCTGAGTATCAGTAATATGACTAAGATTCCATTAGATTATTATGTTGGAGACAGTAGTTATAATCAGAATTCTAGTCTTCTTGTAAACTAAGAAATATTTTTTCACATAAAGATGAACTTAGCAGCATGTAATTTCCCTTTTTATTCACTAAATGTGGGATTGAATTATTGTCTAACTAAAGAAACCTAATATGTAATTTTGAAATTAAGCCAAAAGCTGTTAGCAATGTTGAAATCCTGATTACATCACATATGCATAAAAAGATATTTGCAAGCAAAGCTTTATTTACAGTTCATAAATTATTTTTTTTCCATTTTGTAGTCCTGTTAAACAGCAGGCCATAAATCAGACTGTGATCTGTATGCTTAATTAAGGGTTTAAAGGGGGGAAAAGTTAATTTTTTAATTAAGTGCTGTACTCAGAAACAGAGTTAGTTATTTCACAGAAGAAATATAGAGATAAAGCAGAAACAGAGCAATTTCAGAAGGTGAAAAGGAAGAAAACTAGGAAGATATTTTTAGCTTATTCTATTTCTCTTCAGTTTTAAGCAATTTTAGCTACTAAGGGTATGAACATGTCATGCAAAACTCTGTTTTGATTATTGCAGTAAAATATACTAAGAATAAAAATTGACTAGAGAATTGAAAATTAGTCTCAAAATAGCTCTAATCTGTTTTTTTAAGTCACATGCATTGACAATATAAATAAAATCATCCATAGAGATATTTTGAAGTCAATAAAAATGTACAAGGTTTTTTCTGTTTAACTTCAAATACTTCTGTAGCTACAATACGTTGAATCTTAAAATATTACACTGTTGTAGATTTCAAGTAACAAAATGACAATAGTTATTCCATTCATAATGAAAAAATAATCAC
>NW_007083824.1:0-1620 GCF_000164805.1 Carlito syrichta
GGTGTAAAAAAATGAAAAATATAGACCGGGTACAGTGGCTCACCTATAATCCCAGCACTTTGCAAGGTAAAGGTGAGAGGATTGCTTGAGCCCAGAGGTTTGAGAATGGCCTGGATAATTTGGTGAGAATTCATATCTGAAATAAATAAAAAATTAGCCGGGCATGGTGGAGTGTCCCTGTGGTTCCAGCTACTTAGAAGGCTGAGCCCAGCAGGTCGAGTCTGCAATGACCATGAGTATGTCTCTGCGCTCTAGTCTGGGCAACAGAGTGAGACTCCGGCTCAAAAAAAGAAAGACACACAAAAAACCTTGTCTTTTAGGTTGTGGTAAAGATTAAATGAATTATATGTAAAAATTCTAAACATACTAATTTAGCATATAAAACTATCTTAGTAATTATTTCTGGGTTACCTATTAATGCACAATAGTTACTCTAAACTTTGTGGCATAAAAATAACAAACATCATGTGATGCTAATGGTTCTGAATATCAGGCCACAGACAGAGACAAGGCACAGAGAGGGAAGCTTCAGCAGCTGAAATCATCTACAGTTGTCTTCATTCACTCTTCTGGCACCTAGGCTGGAATCACTCAAAGTATAAAATAGAACACCAGTTATGTGTTCTCTCTTTGTGTCTTGGACTTCCCACAGCATTACAAACAACTGTGTCCCAATAGCATGAACCCAAGAGAAACCATTCCAAGAATAAGCATTCCAGGATAGCCAGGTGCAAGACACATGTTTTTACTATCTTCAGAGACATCACAAGTCCACTGAGATTTCTGTGGGAGGGAAAACAGAACACACTTAGAGATGAAAAATGTTTTAAAGAATTTGTGGAGACCATTTTATTAAAACGACCACAGTTCCTATTCATAGCATAAATTAAACTTGCTGATCACTGACAGTGCTTGCTAGAATCACTGCTAGGAAGTATTCTGCAACTCTGTGGTTGTAAAAACTTGGACCAACACAATATAGAAAATGTGAATTCTGATTCTGAGCTAGTTAAGAGTGACTTCAAGTGGCTTTAGAAAGGAAGTTGTTAACTCTTTAAATTCCGATGTTTTAGATCTTTTTCAGTTAATCGATTTTTTCCCACTGGAATTTTAAGCAGTGAAAATGATTCATTTACATTACATGACTGTAGGTGGGCTCTTTGCTATCATCCACCACATGTATTTCTATAAATAATCTGTAAGAAACTAAGTACTGCACTCTGAACTTCACTACGGATTTAATGTTCACCATGTTAGAATGCCAAATATTTTGCTAAAACATGAAATATATTTCCAAATCTTAACAATTCAGTTAGCACAATAAAATTATGCATTCCATGTAACACATGTCAATTTTTTTTATTTCTTAGGAAAAATATAACACTTTATATTTTATTTTATTTTATTTATTTTATTATTTTTTTGAGTTGGAGTCTCACTCTGTCGCCCAGACTCCCGGCCACTGCAGCCTCGACTTGCTGGGACTCCGGCGATCCTTCCGCCTCAGCTTTTCAAGTAGCTGGGAATACAGGCAAGCGCTACCACGTCTGGCTAATTTTTTGATTTATTGTAGAGATGAGGTCTCACTAATTTGCCCAGGTGGGTCTCGAACTCGCGGGC
>NW_007083825.1:0-817 GCF_000164805.1 Carlito syrichta
CGGTTGAACAGAACTGGCAGGACCCAGAGCAAGATGCAGAAATCTGGGGAATTTCTGAGGACTGAGGGATCGAGACCGAGTCAGCAGCTTCCAAGAGGTCTCAGCACAGACAGGAGGGGGAAAGGGTTTCAGTTGACTCAGAGTTTGAGTAGTTCTAGAGCATACCATTTGCAGTCAAGATCAGGCCTTGTGGTATTTACCATAGAAACAGGGTACGAGGAGTTGTAGGCATCTTGTTTCTTCTTTTGTGTGAATTCTCACTCTTGTCGCCCAGGCTAGAGTGCAGTGAGGTGCTCATGGGCATCGCAGACTCCAACTGGTGGACTCAGGCTATGCCCCCGACTCACCCTTCCTTGTAGCTGGAAGGTATTTGAGATGCACGCCACCGTGTCGGGCTCACAGGTTAACTGACAAATCATTCCAAGTTGTGCCTGAAAATGATAAGACCCACGACTAGTTATCACCTGGAGAACTGGCCATATACATGACCTGGCTCTATCCTCTTCCTGATGCCTTTACTCCCGGCTTGGCCGCCCTCTCTCCCAGCTAGGTTCTAGTAGTCTGAATTCAGTTTTCCATCTAAGACTGAAAAGTCCTTTGGCTAAAGCCAAATCGCTCATAAGCTGATTCTAAAGCATCAGAAAACAGTCTTCTTTATCCTCCGACAGCATACTCATAACTGGGACCTGTGATTGGTCAAGTTTTTCTTCCACAGCCCCTGGATGCTAGAGCCCAGCATCTTAACATTAGAAGCAAAGGCACAATGGGCAATCTACTCTTTGTTTCTGCCCTGTCCTCTCTTCTACTCCCCTGAATG
>NW_007083826.1:0-1254 GCF_000164805.1 Carlito syrichta
TTTTGCCAGGAATCTGGAGGAGGATACAGAAGGTGGCATCTGTAAATTGCCAGAAATGTGGAGGCAAAGGAAGAGCACTTTATCATAGGTTCTGGATATCCTTGGGCTGAAATAATGAACCAAATCATTTGTTAAGGATAAAAATACAGTCTGCCCTTGGATTAAAAATAGAAAAACCTTGTTGGTATAGGAAGGGAAAAGGTGTAGTTTGTCAGCAACAAGTTTGGAAAAGAATTAGGGAGTCCAGTTTGCTTACTCTACAGGACATTCTGCGTTTAAGAAGCCAAAACTCAGCACGCACCTTGGCTTTGATCTTGTCCTCCACTCAAGTCTCAGAGCATCCTGCAAGAGCTCAGGTCTCATGTGGTCCATCCCACAGAGCAGGGAACGTTCAGTGGTTGACCACCCCTTGGCCTATGATGGACTCTGGTTGAACATACTGGTTTTAGTTGAACTAATTTGTTATTACCATTTTATCTTTTGAATATTATATTTCCATTTGTTGGATATTTTAAGATTGTTTTATTGGCTATTTTAGTTTTGCTTTTTTGACTCTGTTTTTGAAATAACAAAAATGAAAATAACGGTAAGGACCATCTACACACGAAGTGCTCATTTTGGGAGCTTCATTCCACTGCCAGTTAGTCTTGCAGCCTCCCACAGGAAATACCCTCATCTCTTCCAAAATCAGCAGATTGCAGTTAATACTCAACTCAGTCTATGGTACAAGACATGCCATGACAATTCACTGTCAAAGATTTCCTTCTCTCTTTTTGCATGAAACAACTATTCCATGTTGTGAAAATAAGAAAGTAGTGGCAAGAAGGTACTTGAGAGATGTTAAATATTGCATTGGTTCTGGGCCTAATAGAGAGAGAGAGAGGGAGAGAGAGGGAGAAAGAGAGAGAGAGAGAGAGAGAGGTGTCAAATGACTACTGAATTCAAAAGCCCCCACTACTACCAGTGGCTTCAGCATAATAATAAGCCTGCTTCTTGTGACAACATGAATATAGAAGCAAATTAAGTTTTCTATTGTTTGAATTATATGATTTCTTTAGGAAAAAATATGACCGGAGAACCATGTGCTAGGCAACCAATTGATATCATCCAAGTTAAGGAAAACAAACCTGTGTCCATTAAAAAAGAAATGAGAAATAAGATCCAGGTCTCTATTTACCTCCTGGGATTTAAATCACATAATCTAGAAACTCCAGTGAGATCCCAGAGGATTCAGACAGGTTTACTGAAAGCCCT
>NW_007083827.1:0-990 GCF_000164805.1 Carlito syrichta
ATTCATTCCACAAACATTTATTGGTCCCTGTTATGGGCCAGGCACTGGGCCAGAGTCTTAGGTGCAAAGTCAACAGAAAAACAGTCCCTGCAAAGCAAATGAAAACCAAAAAAGAGGAAGAAATAAAAAAGGCAAAGAAATAAAAACAGGGTAAATCAAGACCAAACACAAGGCAATAAATTAGTTAATTAGACAAACTTTGGTTGGGTTAAGAGACAAAATCCAATTAAAAGCTGTTTTCCAGGAAGAGTCTTGAAGTAAGTTGACTTAGAAAGGTTAAAATCTGAAAGTGGAAAAATGCATTAAGCAAAAATGAAGTCAACAGGCCAGAATTCATATCAGACAAAGTAGAAGATGAGGGAAAAACAATGCATTCAATTTTGACAAGAGGAATAGATCACGGTGAAGGTTTGACAGTTAAATCCTTGATGTTCCAAATGTGTAGTATTAAAATTTACAAGCAAAAACTTACAAATGCTGAAGAGATGAAAACAGAAGAGTCAAAGAAGACCTTATCACCCTGCCTTCAATTTGGTAGATGAAGTAGACCAGAGTAAAAGACTACAGGGTATTTTAATTATATAAGTAATAGGTTTATGCCAACATAAATCCATTTTACAACTTTTTGTCACTACAGAGAACATACTACCTTTCAAAGTATACACAAGCAGTTGATCATATACTAGGGCACAAAGAAAACTCACAGTAAATTCCCCAAAGAAAAAATTGAAAAAGCACCATGTTTCCTGACCACATCCCAAATTAATAACCAACATTCTAACTACTTGGAAATAAAAAAGCACCCTGCTTAGTAACTGTGAAACCAAAAATGAAAAATGTAAAAGCAATCACAAAATGTTTAGAACATGAGATCACTGACATGCTTCAGCCAGATTTTACTCAGAGATAAATTCGTAGACTTTAAATCTTTTAAAGAAGAAAGCTGAAACTAGAAGAATCCTGCAGAAATAGAGGAGGAAAAAGCTCAAG
>NW_007083828.1:0-992 GCF_000164805.1 Carlito syrichta
CACAGCCTCTTGCAACAATGTTAATTGCTAACTGATGTTGATGGGTTCCTAGGATACTTATCTAGTGGAGGAACCCCCCAAAAATAATTCTGGCTGTTAAAAAAATCTTGTCATTTATGCCTTTCATGTATCCTATGTTTTTCTCATTATACTCCATTCTTTATTGAATAATGATCATTAATTTCTCTATCAGATTTACATTTACATGCTCTGTAATTTTCATTTCATCTGTATATATTCTGCTCTTTCATTTATTGCTTTCATTTATTGTTTTTTTAATTGTCAAAATGTGGACATAATTTTTACATTTGGGGTTGACGAAATAACTGTATATAATTACAAGTGTTATTACTTATGTCAAATTTGTACGTTTTCCAAATTCTTATCTTTGCAGCAAAATTTTAAGAAATATTCAAAACATGCAAAGTACAATGTATGAAATTGTATGAAATGTGTGAAAAGCATTAAAAGAAATGCTTGCATATCAATCATTTAATTTAGAGTACAGGATGGTGCTGAGTTCATTAAGGCTACATCTACATATTTCCTTGATACTATCTCTTGTAGTCAATGCAGAGGAAACTACCATGATTGATTTTGTGTTTCTATTTTATTGCTTGTGTTTTTTTCTTTCCTTTTTACAGGTCCTTAAAGAAACTAGTGTCTCAATTTACATATTTAAACTACATTCTTCTGTGACTTGGTGAGATGTATTCATGTTAATACATCTGGTTCTAGTTTGTTTCCTTTTACAGCTGTGTGGTGATTTATTTTATTAGTACACTACAGTATTTTGATCTATTTGTGGGTTGATACACAATAGAGCCTTTTCATAATAAGTAAATCATTTGACATCAGCCTTATACATGTGACCTGGTGAACATTGTCAAAACTTTCTCACAGACATCACTGACACTTAATGTTGCAGCTTTATTCATTTATTCTAGTATAGTAGAAATAAAATCACATTTCATGTGATTAAATCTGCAAAT
>NW_007083829.1:0-724 GCF_000164805.1 Carlito syrichta
TCATTTGAGTTAATCATGAACAGAATTTAAATACTTATAAAATCCTTAGAGAGATTGTGTTTCACTTTATTAGGATACTGCAGTACTTGGGTGTTTATTATTTATTTATTTTTGAGTTGAACTCTCACTCTGTCACCCAGACTGGAGTGCAGTGTCTGCTCCCGGCCACTGCAGCCTCAACCTGCTGGGTTCCGGGAATCCTTCCGCCTCAGCCTTCCAAGTAGCCCGAATTACAGGCATGCGCTACCACGCCTGGCTGATTTTTTGATTTATTGTAGAGATGAGGTCTCACTGCCCAGGCAGGTCTCAAACCCGTGGGCTCAGGCAATCCACTCACCTCCGCCTCCCAAAGGCGCGGGATTACAGGCTGAGCCACCGAGCCGGCTTGGGTGTTGTTAATTAGCAGGCCTAGAGGTTATTTGGATATCATTTACCGGTTAGCAGGACCTACAACTTGCGCCCTCAGTATAAGTAACTGGTGCGTCCCTAAGCTGTGTGTTTCTTCCAAGGCTTGGAAGGAGGTGATAACTCCTTACCTCAGGTCTCTCTAACTTTCAGCTGTATTTTTAACTTACTGCTGGCCTTCCTTTTTGTGAGGGTACCATATTTATATTTTCTATGAATTGTGTTTATTTCAGTGGGAGAATGAGGTATTGAAACAGTGGTTCTTAGATGCGGTTGTTTGCCAAGGCTGACATTTCAAGGGAAATTGGGTAAATCTGTT
>NW_007083830.1:0-1477 GCF_000164805.1 Carlito syrichta
TATTAAGTTGCATCTGTTTTAGAACCTCCTAACCGTGCCAATGCTACTGTGTTGTTCTGGGTACTTCCTATTTAACAGTATTTCCTTTGGGGATGGGCTTTCGTGGCTGGCACTCTCCTGTGGGAGGGACCAGTGGACACTGGCCCGAGTCCAAGCAGCATAAAGCAACAGGCAAAACTCTTTCCATTGAGCTGTGTTTCCATGGTTGGTGGTCCACCCATGACTGCAGAGGCTGTCTTTTCAAGGGGCTATGCGATTGTTGATGCCATCTGCCCCCCTGCTTTTGAGGCCGAACAAGGACAGGACTCTGCTTTGCTCATGTATTTAACCACCAGATTTTGCAGCGACGGTCCATCTAGAGCCACTCTACAGACCACAACCTTTAAAAACTTACTAAATAGGCAATGTTTTACCATTAGTCTCGCTTTGGACAATAGATGCCAGTCCGCTGTTCATCCACATATGAACAAGACACAGAGAGTGGCCGATTGCAACACTTGCTTCATTATAATAATAAAAACACCAGTCAGACATAGAAGCTCATGACTGTGATCCCAGCCTTTTGGGATGCAGTGGCAGGAGGATATGTTGAGCTTGGAAGTTTGTCGGGAAACTTCATCGTTATGAAAAATACAAAAAACCCTGGAGTATGGTGGTGTGTGTCTTGAGTCCCAGCAACTCAGAAGGCTGAAGTGAGAGGACCGCTTGAGCCCGATTGTTCAAGTCTGCGATGCACTCTAACCCGGGCAATATAGCAAGACTCTGTATCTACAAAACAAAACACAAAAAACCCAAAGTAGGTTAAGCTAATTCATCATTTTTTATACTTGAAATTTATTTATTCTATGTCTGCATATTTAAAGCTTATTCCTGCTGACACACACCTTCTTGATGCTTCACCCCTCTCCTTCCATAATAAAAGGCGCTGGGCAGCCCCCTTCAGGAAGCCAGCTCTCAAATCTTCCTCCCGTGTTTTCTCCTTTGAACAAATTCCCAGTAAAACCTTGTCTGAGGATCTGTTTGGTCTCATGTCAATGTATAATACATGAGAGTCGAAGAATGTGTGGTCACCAACACTTTTCTTTTTGAGTTGGAGTCTCACTCTGTCACCCAGACTGGAGTGCAGCGGCCGCTCCCGGCCACCGCAGCCTCTAACTGCTGGGCTCTGGCAACCCTTCCGCCTCAGCCTTCCAAGTAGTTGGAGTTACAGGCATGCACTACCACACCTGGCTGATTTTTGGATGTATCGTAGAGATGAGGTCTTCTGCCTAGGCGGGTCTCGAACCCGCAGGCTCAGGCGCTCACAAACTTATTATTATAATGAAGCAAGTGTCGCGATCGGGCACTTTTCTTCAATGAATTCTACTCTGGGAATAAGTGTGCCGGTTGCAGCTGATTCAAATCTTTTCATTTGCTCTTCTTCTGCCCCTCATGAGGCTGACATTTGCGAGTACAGAGGCAAGCAAGCTTCTCTGTG
>NW_007083831.1:0-338 GCF_000164805.1 Carlito syrichta
TTACGAAGACAACATCACATTGATACCCAAGCCAGGTAAAGATCCAACAAAGAAAGAGAACTACAGGCCAATATCTTTGATGAACATAGATGCTAAAATTCTCAACAAGATCCTAGCAAACCGGATTCAGCAATACATCTCAAAAATCATCCATCATGACAAAGTAGGCTTCATTCCTGGCATGCAAGGCTGGTTCAATATTCATAAAACCATGAATGTAATTAAATACATCAACAGATGGGAAAACAAAAACCACATGATTATATCATTAGATGCAGAAAAAGCTTTTGATAAAATCCAGCACCCCTTCTTGATAAAAACCCTTGAACATCTAGGCA
>NW_007083832.1:0-1351 GCF_000164805.1 Carlito syrichta
GCTTCAGTCTCTGTTTGGTGAAAGGAGGGGCCCTGTGTACTTGGGGTAGAAAACCTGCAGAATGAATTACAAGCCTTGAGCATGCCCAGCCCATCTACAAGAACTCACAGGCAGTGAGCGATGCCGTGCTGAGGCCTGCAGGTGTGGAGAGTCTGTGCCTTTTCATTTTGCTGAGATGTTTCATCTTAATCTACCGAAGGTGTTAAAAGAATGTATACACATTTTCTTTCTTTAAAAAAAACAGGATTTATTGAGAGGACAGAAAATCTCCCAAGCCGGAGGGGACACAAGGTTATTGCCCTGTATACACATTTTCAGAGATGTTTTCTATGTATTACTTTTCTCAGTACTTTTCAGAAGTGTCTGGACACTATGGTAACCATGCTGACCATCTCTAGTAATTGCAAAGTCAATTGTGACTTGTATTCATCTTTTGTTATCAGTATATATTTTTCCTTTCTTAAAATGGGTATACATTTTTTGCACCCTCTGTATTTGCTGAATTTGGACTTCTTCATGTCACCCACATTTCCAAAAGAATCCCTGTGTTCACTACATATCTAATTTGAATATATCCAACTGTTGTCTCTCCTATGAAAGTCTTTTTTTTAGGTGATACCAATACATTTACAGAGACACCCCTCAAACCTCACAACATGCAGGTACCCATGGGGTATTTATAATAATAAAAGCTTGTGACTTTCTTGAGCACTTGCCACGGACCAGGTATTGTTCTGAGTTGTGTGAGGCATTTGCTCACTTTCTCCTCACTATGACTGAACAAGGCAGGACTTTTTACTAAGCCCATCGCACAGGTAAGACAGCTGGAACATGGAGAGAGCTAGTACTTTGCAGAGATACCTTGGTAAACGTGGGGTGGCACTGTGGAGCTGGACACAGAGACCACACTTTCAACCAATAGGCAACACTACCCCATTGGGTGCTAGAAGGAAGTCAAAGTGACTGTTAGGACCCCTGAGCTCCAGTCTGGAGTGAACTGTTGATGATTCCAGTGAAGCTAAGCAGAGCTGCAGCTCCATGGAGCTCCCCACTTATTTATTAAGAGGGAAGCAATCCCATCCTGTTGTAGCCAGGGAGAAAGTGATGGCCAGGGCAGACTGTGCACTCTGGTGGCTCTCTTTATCATGCCCCACTGTCTCTGAGACCCTCACATTCAGAGCACACCTATACACCCTTTTCTTTTCTGGTCATGCTCTCTCCATTGCCCATTCCTCCTCCCAGAATGGTTCATATTTACTCAACTATGGAGGGGAATTGAGCTTAAAAGATGAGAGTGATTTCCAGTTTCCAGTACCAGTTTCCAGTTTTCAGTACCACATGCAATGAGCTT
>NW_007083833.1:0-930 GCF_000164805.1 Carlito syrichta
GTCCTGCAGCACCCAATGGCCACCACTCTCACAAGCCTTGTTATTTCTCTTCCCCTAATTGGAGTGAAAGTTCTGGGCACTAGCAACATGCAGGCAGCCCGGGTCTGGTGTTCATAACCCAGGAGTGGTCCTATCTGACCTCTCTTTTTTCTTTCTTTTTTTTAAATTTTGAGTCAGAGTCTCACACTGTCGCCCAGGCTGGAGCACAGTGGCATGCTTGCATCTACCGCAGCCTCGACCTGCTGGGATCAGGCAATCCTTCCACCTCTCCCTTCCATGTAGCCGGAACTACAGGTAGGCACTAGCACACCTGGCTAATTTTTTGATATATTGCAGAGACTAGATCTCACTAAGTTGCCCAGACTGGTCTCAAACCCATGGGCTCAAGCAATCCTCTTGCCGCGGTCTTCCAAAGTGTGGGATGAGAGACTTGAAGCTGAGCTCAATTTTATGCAACATACAGAGAAAATCAAACACACCCTAGGTCACCTATGACTGGCAGAGAATGGTCAGCCTCTTGTGCTGGTGGACAGGTAGGGAACAGTGGCCTGATCTCAGGGATCATCCAGCTCTGCCGGGCTCCAAGCACAGCATCCAATGTGTTTACATTATTTCAGCAAGCAGTTCATCCTCCCAGCACCCCAGGTGAAGGGCTGTGCCCTGAAGAAAAAGAAGATGGGTCTTTGTTTGGTGTACCCGTCCTCCCTACCCTCCACAAACTCATGAGTCAGTGGAGACAGAGACAGATATGGCCAGGAAATCTGCAGCAGGTCATTTGGACCAAATAAGCCCCTCCGGGCTCCTCCCTGGGCACACAATTCCAGTTACAGGACACTTGGGCCTTCCACATCCATTTTCACCTGATCTTTCCAGTCACACTCTCCTTGTGTCCCTAAGGAGGGTCCCTGGGGCACCAGGTACTGCAGCCTC
>NW_007083834.1:0-887 GCF_000164805.1 Carlito syrichta
GCAATCACCAATAATTAAACCAAAGGTGTAATTTTTGAAATCACGTAATATGACAGGAAAAATCCTAGCTCTCTTACAGTCTAACATAAAACAGTCTAGTCTTTTTCTATTTGAGATCCAAATAAATTTCCTTTTTTCTATCTAAACATAATTTGAATCTATGACGTAAATCTGAATTCAAATGATATGCTTTGTCAAGCGTTTCCAAAAAATTTTCAGCTCTGCTTCAGAGATAAACCCTCTTGTTGTGTGTGTGAGTGTATATGTGTGTGTGTGTATTTTTATATTTTTTTCTTCCAACATAAATGACAAATGTATGAAGGTAATAGGCCAATCATGGAACCATGGTGCTACTAATTACATTGAAATATAAAGCCATTGATTATTTCAAAGTGTTCCTGAATGGTGGTAGAAGAAATGGGATACAGAATCTATGAACATATAAAATCACTAAGAGTTCAGAAATTAAGCTTACATAAGGAAAGCGTGTTCTGTTCTTTTCTTTGGAGGAGAGATTACAAAATTGTGATTTGTCACAAAAATATTCTGTACAAAATCTCCAAAATTAGCCCAAATGGTAATGACTGAAACTTAAATTGAAAACTATACCCAACTAGGTCTTTATTGTGACTATGCCGGTTTTTGCTTGTTGGTCTGCAGGTTTGCACTGAGGTAATAAACCCTTTATCTCTTCCTCTACATGAAAAACAAAAAGAAGCAAGCAAACAAAATTACTACAATTTCATTCCTTCATGGATGATTTTCATAATGAGATTGATTTATAATATTTTTTAAAAAGGATTCATGAATTGCCATATCTGTCTGCAGAGGTTTATTCTTTAAAGTACTATGTTTTATCTGATCTAATCATGATATATCTGTATTGA
>NW_007083835.1:0-1214 GCF_000164805.1 Carlito syrichta
AAACAGACAGGCATGAAATTCATGGGCTATTGCCAAATAGTTTGACTGGATGGTTGACTTGGAAGAAGCATGATTGAAAATTGATGATTAAAAAATTGGAGGAAGAGGTATGTGGATAGACCTCCGTGAATGGGAAAAAAAAATTGTGAAGATATTTGTGCCCCATGCCAAAGAGGGTTTTAATAATTAAGTGGATAGGATAACCTATTCTGTGGAAACCTGTTAGCCTCTTTCTCCAACCACCCCTGTCATTGCCTGATGGGCTCATGGACAAAGTTGATGGAGGTCACACATGGACTTAGCAATATGGATTTCCCTTCACCAAGACTAGCCTGGGTATGGTCACCACTGAACATCCAGGCTTCCAGCAGCAGAGACCCACACTGGTCACAATCCAGCATCACTTCCTAGGGTGATAAGCCAGCCACTTACTGGCAAGTTGCTCACATTAGACAACTTTCACCATGAAAGGAAGAGTGTTTTGTCTCTGTACCCTGGATATGGATTTGCCCTCCTTGCATGCAATGTTTTTGTCTCAACTACCATCCATGGACTTACAGAAATCCTTATCCACAGTATTCAACACAGCATTACTTCTGACCAAGGAACTCACGTCAGAACCAAAGAGGTGCAGGGATGGGCTCAAGCTCCCAAAGTGCACTGGTTTTTACCATGTGCCACATCATCCTGAAGCAGCTGGCTTGATAAAATGGTGAAGTAGCTTTTGGAAGGCTGTTACAGCACCAGCAGGGTGATGATACCTTACAGGCCTGGGGCAAGGTTCTCCAGAAAGCTTTATCTTCTTGGAATCAGTGTTCATCACGTTATTCTTTCTACAATAGTCCAGGACTCAAGAGGTGGAAATGAGAGTGACACCACTCATCATTACCCCTCGCACCCCACTAGCAAAATGCTTGCTTCTTTTCTGCCTAATTTTATATCTCTTCTGGTATAGAGGTATTAATTCTAAATGGACTGGTCCCATTAAACCAGAGGTTAAGACTACCATGTGGCCATTTGGGGTTTCTTCTGCCTCTGAGTGAAGAGTTCAAAAAGGGAGTTATGGTATCGGCTGGAGTGATTGATCCAGGCAAGGGAACCTGGGCTACTACACAGAAAGCAAGAAAGACTACATCTTCCAGGCTCAGTGGCTCAGCCTGTAATCCCGTGCCTTGGGAGGTTGAGGTGAGGGGATTGCCTGAGCCCGTGGGTTC
>NW_007083836.1:0-839 GCF_000164805.1 Carlito syrichta
GGAGAAGCACAAAACCTATTAATGTTGATTTGTAGTTTAGTTTCTGTCTACAATAGGGTTATAGTTAGGAGTTGAGCTTCTTCTCTTGTGGGTTTTAACTCTTAGTTTTCAACTTGACCTCTGTAACCACAAATTATCTATGGCAGAGGCTTATTTCTTCTGTATATGTATATGAAGCTGTTGTGCTATACACTTACCTTATTTAGAGTGGCATTTATAAAGACATGCTCCTTTCTGACCCTCTACCCATGACAGTTTCAGAATTTTTACTATCTGCTAATGAAATTCCAGTTATACACCTTTTTTATTTCCCTTGTCATTGTTCAACATAGATCCAGGTAGCATAGTAAAATTAAGCTTCAGTTTTTATAATTAGAGCATTCTCTGTTAAAGATATGAAATAGATGTGTTGGATGTCTAATTTAACATTCCTATTCAGTAATAAGTAAATGATGAAAAGTGGATAATCAAGCAACATATTTTCATTAATCATATTCACCAATGACAAAGGCCAGAAGTCAAAGAGAAATACTGAATATTGTCCAACACACACACACAAAAAGCCTGGTGACTGAAAATGGACAAATGTTTTACTGAATTTCTGGTTGGTAACTCAGTCATAATATTTTTATTTGCCTTAAGGAACTGCCAAATTGTTGCTGAAGAGTAAGTAGTCCAAAATTAGACATCAGCTCCCTGAGAGGACACATGACACAGGGAACACATGAACTCTACAAACATTTATGTATCCTTCAAGGAACTGGCTATAGGCAGCCACCAGCTTTTTAAGTTCTGTTTTCCATGAATAAGTTTACAGCTCTTTAATGTATAGATAATCA
>NW_007083837.1:0-344 GCF_000164805.1 Carlito syrichta
AGCAGAAACCATCAAGAGAGCAGGGAGACAGCCTATAGACTGGGAAAAAGTATTTGCCAACTCCAGGTCCGACAAAGGGTTAACATCCTGGATCTACAAGGAACTCAAACGTGCTGAAAAGAAAAAAACAAACAACCCCATTATAAAGTGGGTAAAAGATATGAACAGACACTTCTCAAAGGAAGACATCTGGGCAGCCAACAGACACATGAAAAAATGTTCAACCTCACTTATCATCAAGGAGATGCAAATCAAAACCACACTGAGATACCATCTAACTCCAATCAGAATGGCAATTATCAATAACTCAAAAAATAACAGTTGCTGGAGAGGGTGTGGCGAAA
>NW_007083838.1:0-811 GCF_000164805.1 Carlito syrichta
ATTCATGTCTAAGAAATGAACACATATCTAATGAAAATACCTGTATAAGAATGAAAGCAATTATACTAAGGTGATTCATTGAGAGCACTGTCAAATGACCTGAAGTAATAAGCATGTTTGATTACCAAAACAAAGCAGAGACAGTTCATATTTATAAAGAGCCCCATATGCTAATTCATTTAAAATATTTGTTTATTAATTTATTATTCCAAGAATAAACTCTGCACCAGTTTGAAGAAACATAAAAGGATTATCTCCTCTTTTCCTTTGATAAAAAAATGAATTTAGAGAACATACTAAAATTATCCCCAGGGGAATATTTTGCCCATGCCATTTGCATAATTCTATCCAGGTATATTGTATTTTTACTTTCCTTTTCAAATATATTCAATTTCTATCAAATTCACATCAGCTTTATTTTCAGGAATACTCTTTATGTCTACAGTCATTAATATATTTTCAAAGTATTTTCATTCTGTTTTTTACCTACTTGGAAATACCTATTTTAAACAATCAGACCAAAACACATAATTTGTTATTTTCTATGAAGTAGTGCTTAATAAGAAGTTTTGAAGCTGGCTTTAAAAAAAAAAGCATATTCATTTGCATCACAGAAATGTCAGTTTCTGTTATTAAGGAAAAGAAAATATATTGTCCCACTTAGGCAGATGTAAATTGATGGTGAAACAACATAAGAAAAGCTATTGTTTATGCACTCAATGTCTGATTGTGAGCCAAGTAAGAATAAGCAATATTATGAACTGACTCAGATTCTACCTCTACTTTTGGATACTTGAATGTAAATACTGGA
>NW_007083839.1:0-730 GCF_000164805.1 Carlito syrichta
TGGGTAACAGAGTGAGACTCCTATAAAAATAAAAATAGAAAATAAAAGACCGCTTACTTGTTTAGAGACACAGATAGAAAGTGACGACCAGTTTTGTGAAGGCTGGCAGTACATCATATTGCCTTCTTCAGATAGTACTGAATACTAATGTGTAAGCTGTCTGATGAAAAATTTTATATGTTTGTGCAGGGAGTGGAGTTGGAAACACTTTAATTAAATGCATGCAAAGATAAAAGACATGTAAGGTACGGGGAGCAGTGAAGAAATGATTCCCCAAAGAGTCCTTTTTGATTAGCTGAGACTGACTTAGCCCAGCTTTGAGGAGCACCCGGGTTCACACACCTTTCATGACTGGGGAGCCATTGCCTGCAACCACCACTAATAAATTAACAATTAAATTCCATTCTTGATATTTTTCCCATTTGAAATGTGACTCGCAAAACTTTATAAATATAAAAGGGTGATCAGAGTTCAATAGCAGTGAGTCATTTCACAGAGAAGCTTGCTTGCCTCTGTACTCGCAAATGTCAGCCTCATGAGGGGCAGAAGAAGAGCAAATGAAAAGATTTGAATCAGCTGCAACCGGCACACTTATTCCCAGAGTAGAATTCATTGAAGACAAGTGCCCGATCGCGACACTTGGTTCATTATAATAATAAGTTTGTGAGCGCCTGAGCCTGCGGGTTCGAGACCCGCCTAGGCAGAAGACCTCATCTCTACGATACATCCA
>NW_007083840.1:0-1175 GCF_000164805.1 Carlito syrichta
GGGGTGAGTGGAATCCCTGAGCCTGTGGGTTCGAGACCCAATTGGACAACTTGGAGAGACCTGTCTCTACAATAAATCAAGAAACGAGCGGGGTGTGGTAGCATAAGCCGGTAGTTCTGGCTACTGGGAAGGCTGAAGAAGAAGGATAGCCTGAGCCTGGCAAGTCAACATTGGGATGGCTGTGAGTATGCCACTGCACTCCAGCCTGGGCAACAGAGTGAGACTCCAACTCAAAAAATAAAAAAATAAAAGTAAAAAGCGTATAACCGGAAAGCACAATTTTAATTTTTGTTTTGTTTTTAACAATTATGGGCAGCGGCCCTTTAAAAATTTGGGAAAGGAAGTAAATACCCTGTTAAATGGGTAAAAAGGAAGTAAATGTCCTCTAATGTAGATACATATCTGCCGCTCTTTGCTAAGCCATTTTAAAATCAAAGCTAGTGCCTCACTAAGCTGGCATTTGTGAGAATGGTCACTCAAGTCTCCATGATGAGGAAAAATAAGTCATGTGTGTACATGATGAGGCGATGTCTTAGGAATACACAGGCCCAGGAGGAAAATAAAACCAGAACACCATGGCTGAGACATTAATTTGGCTTCAAGAATATGAAGGTCCAGTAAGTGACTACTTTGAAAGCCAAACGCTCTTACTGGCCTTGCAGAGCTACTAGTGTTCACAGAATGAGTGCAGGCCATCTGTCTGATAAAGCAAGTTATGAAGGGAAGGAATTTGGTGTCAAGTGGCTGCTGGAGACCAGCAGAAGCACAAACAACAAGGCCCAAGTGGAAACTCTCATGCTGAACAAATCTTCCTACTGTGGACAATCCTTTTGAAGCCATGACAGCACAGAGAGAAAGACCTTACAAAGAGCTTTAGGGAATGATTACTGCAAACATAGAAAGGACAAAGTTGGGTTGGGGAGTATCTTGTCGACTCAGGCTGCCATACCCATATACCACAGACTAGGTGACTGTCATAACACAAATTTATTTCTCATAGTCCTTTAGGAAGAGAAGTCCAAGATCAAGGTACTGTCTGTTTCAGTTAATGGAGAGGGCTCTCTTCAGTTTTGCAGTCCTCTTGCTGTGAGTCACATGACAGAGAAAGAGATCCATCTCACTCTGTCATCCAGGATGGTATGTGGTGGCACACTCATGGCCACCCCAGAGTTGAC
>NW_007083841.1:0-3965 GCF_000164805.1 Carlito syrichta
AAAGGAGATTTTAAAACTGGCAGTGTCTCACTGTAGTTTGTGGCTGACTGGAGCCCTTTCTTGGCTAGTATTCAAATATCTTTTATCTTCATGTAATCTAATATATTTATTACTATAGTCAATGCCTTAATGACACTATCAGCTTCCCATTTTCACTACTCCTTATTGCTTATCTCTCTTGGTATTTAAAAATCATTTTGCATTGTAAAGAAAAAGACTGAAAATGAAGTAACCTAGCAACGTACACAAAGATCATATTTTTATAAATGCTGCCTATTGTTCCTTTGACAAGGAGTAAGAATCTCCTGTGGACAGAAGCAAATTTTCATGTGCTTTATCTAGATTCAGGAGAATAAAACCTTTCTCCCTCATTGACGTTCTCTCTGTGTTTTCAGTCATGGAGACTGATTACTATACAGAAAATTCTGAGCCAGTTCCATAATAATTTTGTTACCTAGTAACTTGGGGTGATTGTGAAGTAGCATAAAAATGAACGCAAATATAATTAGAAAGTTTTCTCTGAATCCAATTACACACAGTTTAGAAGGGCATATCTATTTTTCCTTGGTATTTGTTTTAATTCTGATTTAGAAACTTTCTAATAGTTTGACAATTCTATTATCTGGTCTATAGGCATGCACTGATTTTTTAAAATAAAGTATAAGTTAATTTCAGTTTAAGATAGGTTTATCAGGATGTTGAAGTGCATCTAACTTTTTTTTCTAACTTCCTGAGTGCATAGAATTATTTCAAAATTTTAAAAAGTTTATTTTTAAAAATAGGTGCATGCTAAAAAGAGTATCCTGACGCCACTTGTTATTTGTTTGACATTTTAGCGATTGCCATCATGGCCAGAGTGAAGGGGTATCTCACTCTTGAGTGGGCCCTAAGCATTGGGCACTCCAGCACAAAGAGAAGAACTAATGTCGACACAACTAGCAGGGAGAGAGAGGGCAGGGGAATAAAAGGGGACGCAGCCACCCATGGGGGGCCAGGTCCAGTGGTGGGGAGAGCGGGTATGCTCAAAGTCCAAATCTCACCTGCAAGGTGTATGTGTCAGGAGGAGAGAGAGGCCAGAACGGAGTCAAGTACAACCAAGGTGCTCCTGTGGTCTGCCGGTAAACATCAGTGTGATTTTGGGCAAGTGACTTCGTCTTTGGAGTCTCAGCTTTTCTCATCTGTGGAAATGACAGGCCTGTTCCATAGGCTTCTAATTGGATGTGTGAACTTTAGTGAAATCCAGTACACGTTTGGGACACGGTGGATACTGAAAAAACGTCAGCTTTCTTGCCTCTTTAACCTCTATTGAGTACACGACAGTGAGACAGACGGACACAAGACCCACAGATGCACAGTGAAGTTTCGAGATGCTGCATCTGAGCGACACTCCAGTACTAGTGATTAGAGAGAATGTGGGCATCCGAAAATTCAGGCCTTTCATCCCTAGTCAAACGGTAGCATCCGGGCTCTACACATTAATCTTATGGCGGAAACTCTTTCCTGCAAAATGTATTCCCAATTTTTAAAAAGTAACTTTATCTTACAATCCTTTAAAATCTACAGGAAAACTATAATAACAGCATATAGAGTTCCCACAGACCCCATCACCGGCTTCCATCATTATTGTCTGACATGGGTGCAGTACATCTGTCACAATTATTGAATCCATATTGGTACATTATTATTATTAACTAAAGCCCAACCTGTATTCAAGTTCCTCAGTTTTTTCCTAATATCCCTTTTCCATTCCAGGAGTCCATCCAAGATCTAAATTACACTCAGTCATCTTGTTTCCTCAGCATCCCCTTTGGCTGTGACCATTTCTCAGACTTCTGTTGTTTTGGATGACCTTGATCCTTTTGACCTTTCTGAGGAGTGCTGCTCATGACTTCTGTGAAAGTTCCCTCAATGGAGATTTTCTGGTGTTTCACTCATCATTGAATTGGGGTTAGAGGTTTTTCGCTCAAGTATTTTTAATCCCCAACTTTAATTCAAAAAGAACAGAAGTGATTGAAGTCTGTCAATTTACATTTCCAGAAACTAGCAAGTGGTTTTCTACTCACCATCCAATTAAGACACTGCTTTGGAGCACACCAAACAGTTTCTTAAGACCATGATCACCACCATCAAATACATCAACTCTTACATGTGTCAAGTATATAGTACCCAACACAGCCCTAAAGTTGATAGTTACGAGATTTATCTTAGTCTTCAGACTTTCATACTGACTACCACTTTTACTTTAATTGCTAGTTTAGTTTTTCACGAGGCTTTTACAGTCCTTTAAAATTATTACTGGCATTTGCTCCATTTTCTAGACAAAGAGTTTACAAGGTCTTAAAAATGACCTACCCATAAACCACATTTTTTCTGTAAAATGGTAACCAGAAAAAGTATAGTCACACTGATAATCTCCAAAAAAACAATGGTAGAAGTCCTGGATCCTGCCACATTGTAACAGAAATACTAGAAACAGTAACACTGTGAAGTAATGAGTTTTCACAAAAAGGATCATCAGTAGGGCATGATATGGGTTGCTATATGATACAGCGTTTACGTGAACAGATCACGTTTGATGTCATTATAATTTGATATTTATCACATGACATTCTAACAAGAGAAAGATTATGTTTCCCTGAAATATTTAATGCACAGAAAAATATTAGCACTACATCGCATTCTGTGTATTCAAAACTGTCCCCATAAAACACCAATAATTTGCATATGTAAAATAATTTCATTACATAGAACCGCTGTGACTTCTGTGTACCTAGTGGGGAACCGCTGGCTATCTACATGCATCCAGTCCCTCCTTCCAAAGTATTTCCTCGACTGACTTAGCAAATCAGCGTGTCCCACTTCCCTGGGTCCAGTGACTGTTGAGGAACTCATGGTCTAATCATCAGAGTTAGGACTGCTGGGACCATAGGACCACTGTGGGGATAAGTCAGCTTTCAGATGGAGCATCTGATAGCCATTCCATCTCCCCCGATCAAAGAAAGAAAAGAGGGCAGCCCCCTCGAGTCCCCTACTGCTGTGGGAGCTTTTCTGTGCTCTCAATAAATCCTGCTTTCTTAAAAAAAAGAAAACAGAAAGAAAGAAAAGGACAAGGTAACCACTGGGAGAGGGAGGAGGATGGTGGAATAGAGAGGAAAGGATGTGGAAGGAAGAGGTTTGGGAGGGAAAGGGTCATCAAAATGACCTGGGAGTTTTTGCAAACCGCCTGTTCATCCCTCACCCTTAAATTGTTGAGATGTCACAACACAAGGAGCAGCTGAAACTCACTACTATGTATGCTAACATAGATGCTAGAATGTTCTTTCTGATGTGAGCATACTAGAGTTCCCGGAGTGCCCATCAAGGAACTCTCTTCCACCTTTAGCATCCAGAACTTATCACAATGATCGTCAGCATTCCCCATCTTGGTTTCCTCCCCTGCTCCTCCTTCCTGCTACAATGCCAACCCAATGGGGCCCCACCACCCTCTACTAGAGCAAGTCTGCACCTGGGCTGCACATTAAAGTCACAGAAAGAGGTTTCACAACAGATACCTGGTTCCCATTCCCGGAAGCTGATTTAGTTATCCTAGGACATGGTCAGGCACCCAGATTTTTTAAAGCACTGGGAGACTGTAACAGACAACCTGGACTGAGAGCCATCACATGACTGAAAAGTAGTTACAGGTGACTTCAGCCTCATCCAAGTCAGTGAATGTTTCTCATCTGTCTCTACTTTCAGCTGCAGTGATGGGTAGAAGTCACCATACAGGAGCAGTAATTTTTCTTTTCTCACAAATAATTCCATAATCTTGGCAAAAGGGAAAAGGAGCAGAAAAATCTATGTGCAGATAAGAGCTCTTAGAATACAAAAGTGAGTTACGATAGCTAAGATGTGAAAATTTTACAGGAAAAGAAAAACTGGAGGAGAAAGTATGTGTTAGGGAAATACTGATAGGAAAAGAATTA
>NW_007083842.1:0-765 GCF_000164805.1 Carlito syrichta
GTAAGTTCAACCACTGGGCAGGCATAGAAAAAGACCTATTAATTAGAAAACTTGTTGCCTATTTGGACATAATCTAACTTATAGTCATATACAATAGCTGTCCTTGTATAAAATTTGCCTGGAAAGAAGTGAGGAGTTTGCAGACTATGTGGCAGTACTTGGGACATAGTATCAATCAGTGACACTTTGCATTTTAATAATAATGATGATAACAAGAGTTGTTAGCTATTGATTTTAGTGTTTTACTATGTATCCAACTGTGTACATTACATGCATTATCATATTTAAACTTAAAAAACATTCAGGAATTGGTATGAATAGTACCTACATTTTTAAAATTAATAAAATCAACCTTTAGAATAAATTTATTTCCTAAAATTTCCTTAGCTAGAAAATGACAAAGTTATTATTTGAACAGACTTGTCTCATACTAAAATATACATTAAACCAACTTAATATTTATTAATAATAGATTAAAGACAATAGTCTTTTATTAGTGAAATAACATAGAAATACAATTGAGCACAATTACTTGGAAAAGATGCTTCAGAATGTGAAGCCCTAGTAAATTTTTGCCTTAGTATGCCATCTAGAAGGTTATACAGCAGGTGCTCCAAGTCACCTCTAGAAGAAGAGCAAATCATGAAGGAGCAAAATTATAGCATCTACTGTTTTAAGAACAAATTGTCAGAGTTTGTGCTGGCATCAATACTCACTCAATCTGTAGTACAGTAACTAAAATTACTTATGGCAATCACAAATTGG
>NW_007083843.1:0-1536 GCF_000164805.1 Carlito syrichta
AGATTCAAAAAAGCGATACTCACCGTAAAAGAAGCGTTCACCGTATCTCATCCCCGCCTCACGTTCGCAATATTGAAATCTCACCTCAGACCCCGTAGGACTAGGCACATCCCGTCGCCCGTAGCGACCGCGATCGTGAAGTCACACAACGTCTTCAGCAGCGCGTGTACCCGGAACTCCCGTTAAGCTCCGTCCGCCCCAATCGCCGCGCCGACCTCCGCTTCCGCAACGGGACGTAAACGGTAAGCGATAAGTCCCTTCCGGACGTTCCCGCGCTCAGATCGCAGTCGACTCTGAGGCGCCAGCCACTCTCCCGGCGGGCTCTACGTCGACTCCAACCTCCGGCTCCCATACCAAAGTCGATCTACACGCCGTGACCGTGTAAACCCAGCTCATCCGGCCTTCCGTTCCGCCCGTCTGGCAGTCACTCGTCCATCACAAGTAACTAAGCCCGAGCCCGTGCAAATCGAACCCGAATCAACCCATCAAAGTCTCCGTAACCGCGTCACACAGTCTCATCCAATCCCGCGCGCACAAGTCCGTCAAGCCACCCCGCCCCTTCAGAACGACGTAGAAAAGGCGCGTGTCAGCCCGGGTCGGGTCTCTCGTCCCCGAAGTCGCCGCGTCGGCTTCAAACGCGAGCCCAGACTCGAGCCCGAATAAAGTGTGTTCGCATCGGAGCCGGCTCTCTGTGGTCTCCGGGATTTAAAATCTCGGGTCTCACGCCACCAGTCACACTCGTCGTCCCGGCACTTTGGGAGCCAAAGCGAGTCGACGGCCGGGATCCAGGAGCTCAAGACCAGCCCGGGCAACATAGCGAGATCTCATCCCTAGCAAAAAAAAAACAGAGCGAATTCACGAATACACAAATCAGTCAGGTGGAGTGGCACGCACCCGTCGTCCCAGCCATTCAGGAGGCCGAGGAGGGTGGATCACCCGAGCCCAGGAGGTCAAGGTTGCAGGTCACAGTGAGGTGTGACCGTGTCTCTGCACTCCAGCCCGGATGGCAGTGAGACCCAGACTCAAAGACAGGAAATAATTCCTTGTTTTACATGTCGTGATTTCTGTCTGTCTGTCTGTCTGTCTGTCTTTCTTTTGTTTCCTTTCCTCTTTCCTTCTCTCTCTCATTCTTTTCTTTTTCATCTGGAGTCTCACTCCGTCACCCAGGCCGGAGCGCAGCGACACACCGCTCACGGCCGCCCACCACAGCCTCGACCCGCCGCGCTCGGGCAATCTTTTTCTTTTCAGCCTTCCCAGTAGCTGGAACTACAGGCACGTGCCACCGCACCCGGTTTTCTTCTTTTTAAAATCGTAGACACGAGGTCTGACCGAGTCGCTCAGGCCGTCTACAGACCCCCGGACTCGGGCAATCCTCTCACCTCGACCTCCCAGAGTTCTCGGGCGGGCGACACAGCGAGACTCCGTCAGAAAGGCCCTGAAAAAAAGCGTCAGGAACGCAAGCACGAGCCACCACACCGAGCTACGGCGACTCCTCTTCCCGTGCGTGTCCTCAGTCAGAAGAAGGAAGGCAAAGGC
>NW_007083844.1:0-744 GCF_000164805.1 Carlito syrichta
TACCACTGGGGAGAGGAGAACCTATTCAGTAAATGGTTCTGGGAAAACTGGCCGACCACATGCAGAAGATTGAAACAGGACCCCTATCTATCCCTATACACAAAAATTAACTCTAAATGGATCAGAAACCTAAATGTAAAACCTCAAACCATACGAATCTTAGAAAATGAAGGACATACCCTCATGGAAATTGAACAAAACCGAACAAAACCGAAACCCACAGGTCATAAGAGATAAGATAGATAAGTGGGATCTCATTAAACTGACAAGCTTCTGCAAAGCCAAAGAAACCATCAAAAGAACAGGGAGACAGCCTACAGACTAGAAAAAAGTATTTGCCTACACCAGGTCTGACAAAGACTTAACATCTTGGATCCACAAGGAACTCAAATGTGCTGAAAAGAAAAAAAACAAATAACCCCATTATAATATGGGCAAAAGATATGAACAGACACTTCCCAAAGGAAGACATCAAAGCAGCCAACAGATACATGAAGAAATGTTCAACCTCACTAATCATCAGGGAGATGCAAATCAAAACCACACTGAGATACCACCTAACTCCAGTCAGAATGGCAATTATCAATAACTCAAAACATAACAATTGCTGGAGAGAGTGTGGTGAAAAGGAAACTCTTCTACACTGTTGGTGGGAGTGTAAACTAGTACAACCTCTTTGGAAAACAGTATGGCGATTCCTAAAAGCTCTAAATATTGACCTCCCATATGACCCCGCAATCCCCG
>NW_007083845.1:0-763 GCF_000164805.1 Carlito syrichta
ATATCTCTCCTGTTGGAGTGTGTGTGTGTGTGTGTGTGTGTATGTGTGTGTGATTTTCTTGAAAGAAAAGGCATCAGGGAGAAGAAATGTCAAATAGATATTTGAATTGTGACCAAAAGCTTATGTATAACTAGGTTTTCTTTTCTTTAAAGAAAACAACATGTATGTAGAAGGACGATTCTTTCTAGAGTAACTAAGAATTTCCAATTGACAAAAGAATTTCTGTTTTCTTTCTTAGTGAGAAAAGAATATGATTTCCAAATCTGTAAGCTCTTGGTGGCAACTCCAGGGATTTGTTTTAGATATAGATTCAGCTATCAATCGGTCTCTTTTTCCTCAAAGAGGCATGAAATTCTTGTGCTTCTTGGGTTTGCTTAGCATAAGTAGGAAAGGAATGGTGGTATCATTTACCTGTGTATTCAGGAATGCAATGATTATTAACAGGTTGCCATTTTCAAACAGTATTTACACATCTTTTTTCCCCTTGTTTATTCTTTCTGCCCAGAGCGTCAGTTACAGAAATTTCAGTCTTTCGCCTCCTCCTCTCTCCCTCAGTCTTCTGCAGTTGTAGTTGTTACTATGAACATTACAATTTAATATGGAGTCTGCTCCCAAGCCCGATGCATTTCATCAGTTTCATCTGCTTTTCTAAGGTTGTAGAGTCTCAGAGGATCCCACAATCACATGGAAGTATCTTCTGTCTTAATATTTGTAGACAAAAATAAGAATAAAAATCAAAACCACAACTCATGCCTAACTGGTT
>NW_007083846.1:0-559 GCF_000164805.1 Carlito syrichta
ATTCTATTTTTTTTTGAGTTGGAGTCTCACTCTGTCACCCAGACTAGAGTGCAGTGGCCACTCCCGGCCACCGCAGCCTCGACCTGCTGGGCTCCGGCGATCCTTCCACTCAGCCTTCCAAGTAGCTGGAACTACAGGCATGTGCTACCACATGCAGCTAGTTTTTTATTTATTGTAGAGACGAGGTCTCGCCAAGTTGCCCGGTGGGTCTCAATCCACTCTCCTCGGCCTCCCAAAGTGCCAGGATTACAGGCTGAGTCACCGAGCCCGGCCAGTTTTTTTTTTTTTTTTTTTTTGAGTTGGAGTCTCACTCTGTTGCCCAGACTGGAGTGCAGTGGCCACTCCCAGCCACCGCAGCGTCGACCTGCTGGGCTCCGGCGATCCTTCCACCTCAGCCTTCCAAGTAACTGGAACTACAGGAATGCGCTACCACGCCTGGCTGATTTTTTGATTTATTGTAGGGATGAGGTCTCGCCGCCCAGGCGGGTCTCGAACCCGCGGGCTCAGGCAATCCACTCACCTCAGCCTCCCAAAGGCGCGGGATGACAGGCTGAGTTAC
>NW_007083847.1:0-756 GCF_000164805.1 Carlito syrichta
CAAGGTATTTCATTTTTTTTGTGGCTATTGTGAATGGAACTGTGTTTTTTATTTGGGTTTCTGTTTGTTTATTATTGGTGTAGAGAAATGCGATTGTCTTTTGTACATTTATTTTTTATCCTGAGACTTTGCCAAAGGCTTTTATCAATGTAAGGAGACCTTTGACAGATTCTCTTGGGTTTTCAAGGTACACCATCATATCATCTGCATAGAGAGATAACTTGACTTCCTCTTTTCCTATTTGAATACCTCTGATTGCCTCCTCTTCTCTGATTGCTTTAGCCAGGACTTCCAATACTATGTTGAACAGGAGGGGAGAGAGTGGGCATCCTTGTCTAGTTCCAGTTTTCAGGGGAATTGGTTCCAATTTTTGTCCATTTAGGAGTATGCTGGCTGTGGGTTTCTCGTAGATGGCTTTTACTATTTTGAGGTATGTTCCCCGTATGCCTAGATGTTCAAGGGTTTTTATCAAGAAGGGGTGCTGGATTTTATCAAAAGCTTTTTCTGCATCTAGTGATATGATCATGTGGTTTTTGTTTTGACATCTGTTGATGTATTTAATTACATTTATGGTTTTACGAATATTGAACCAGCCTTGCATGCCAGGAATGAAGCCTACTTGGTCATGATGGATGATTTTTGAGATGTATTGCTGAATCTGGTTTGCTAGGATCTTGTTGAGAATTTTAGCATCTATGTTCATCAAAGATATTGGCCTGTAGTTCTCTTTCTTTGTTGGATCTTCCTCAATTCCTC
>NW_007083848.1:0-1208 GCF_000164805.1 Carlito syrichta
CAGCTCTGCCATTCTTTATGATTCTTATTAGAGTTTCATTCTGTCACCCAGGCTAGAGTGCAGTGGCAAGCTCACAGCCAACATAGCCTCGACCTGTTGGGCTCAAGTGATCCTTTCGCCTCAGCCTTCCAAATAGATGGAACTACAAGCATGCATCACTGTGCTAGGTTTATTTTTTTTTTAATTTATTGATGTTTTCTTAATTTAAAGATGAGGTCACACCAAGTAGCCCGGGCTGGCCTCGAACCCCTGGGCTCAGGCAGTCCTCTTGCCTCGGCCTCCCAAAGTGCTGGGATGCCAGGATTGGGCTGCCATGGCTGGCCTTTTGTCCTTTCGATGACAAACATGATGTAAAGAGGTATCGTACACAGTGTGAAGATACGTTATGCACACAGGCTGTCTGTGTTCACCACGGTTTTCTAAGAATCAGAATCGGCTCCTGGGATGCCGAAGGCTGAGCATCCAAGGATGTGCTCTTTGCGACCTGGAGGCCCAGAAAAGTCAGTAGTGAGGCTCAGGCTGAGTCCAGAGGCTCAAGGAACAGGAGAGCCGCGAGGTCAACCCCGGGGCAAGAACAAGAGGGACCAATGTTCCAGCTGAAGCAGTGAAGTGGAGGGATAAAATTCTCCCTCCTCTTATTTTGTACCTTCAAGCCCTCAGTGGACTGAATCCCACCCACCCTCGTTATGGAGAAGCATCTGCTTGTTCAGTCACTAAGACACATACCAGTGTTTTCCGGATATATCCTCACAAATGCACCAGAAATCACGTTACACTAGAATCTAAGCATCTCAAGGTCCAGTCATATTGATACAGAAGATAAACCATCACGCTGTTTTTTTATCACATAGAGATCCACTCGTTCACTTATCAGACGCTTCATGAAAGCTTACTTATGCCACCTGACGTGGTGGGGGCTTTAGATCTATAGCAGTACTTTGCTTATTTATCGCATGATACAGATTATCCAAGACATGCAGCCATCCTTAAGACACCCACTTTAATTTTCTCATCATATCTGTGGACCAGGAATTTGGAAAGAACACTGCAGAATGGCTTGTTTCTGCTCCATGATGTCAGGGGTCTTGGAGCAGAAACAAGACCCAATGGCTCAGTCAAGAATTCTCTAGAGCTGTGTGACCCAATACCCCAGCCACTGGCTTAGGCCCTACGTAAATTGACATTAAGTAAAATGATATAAAATTGCC
>NW_007083849.1:0-783 GCF_000164805.1 Carlito syrichta
AGAGCTGACAGGCTTCGCTTGCTTGTTGAAAGTGTGTATCTGGTTGGGAAATGCCGTATTCAACGTTAGCTGCATTGTTATTTATTTTCAAGTCGTTGTATTCTTGTTTGGTGTATGGTGTTATCAATGATTCTCAAGGTACAGGATGATGTAGCCAGGACAGTGATATGTCAATACTTCACTTTTCAGAAAGAGCTCCCAAATTGTGCCACACTGAGTCAAATGAGTGCTACACACTTCCTTGTAGAGGAGGGTTATTTGCTTTCTCTGTGAACACAAAAATTCATTTTCGTTGCCGTTTCTCTATACTAAGAGACGCAATTACAGTGCCGTGTGCCTTGCGGAACTAGTGCAGACGGCCTCTGTTTTGCTTTGGGGAATGTGTATCTTCCTTGGGAAACAGGTTCTCAAATGTGTGCTGCACTGTTTATTGGCTGTCGATGTTATTCCAACTTGGTGCATGCTGCAAAACATGAGGCTCAAAGTTTCCCATTTTCAGTTATGGTATGCACATTGCATTTGTTTGACCTAAGAGTACTTCAATAGGCCACGTATTGGAAGGTGCAACTAAATGGTGCCACCCGGTGTAAAACGGGAACTCTACAGTAGAGTAAGTATGCAGTACTTGGGGAATTCACTTGGTGAATTCTAAGATGTTTCACCTTTTCAAATCTTTGTGTTTTAGGGAACACTGTTGCTGTGTCATATGAATTGACGATAAAGAGCTGACTGCCCTTGATGTGCTTGCTTAGAAATGATAATCTCCCTTGGAAAAATCTGCCA
>NW_007083850.1:0-915 GCF_000164805.1 Carlito syrichta
GGTCTTTCAAAACCGTCCCGCTCCCCTTCTAGACTTTTACAGTTCGCTTTTACGGTCCAGAGTCGCCAGGACCTCCACGTCAGCCACATGACCGGCAGAGCAGGGACGAGCGCTTGAACTTCAGCCACGTTTATCGACAGCGAGTGATTTTTTTGGTCCAGACTTCCCGGTGCCAGGTATCAGGCGTATCTCACAGCTTTGACCAGTAGGGCCCGGCAGAAGCCTTCATCAAGCTCGCCACAGGGTAAAGGGCCTAGGACGTCACGCAATATGCAAAAGCCATACGAATCACAAAGTTTACGATGACATGGGCACAAAAGTCATATAGCTCACAAGGCTTATGATCACATCGATACTGTGTTATTCAAACTTATAACCACTCAGAAAAGGGGAGTAAAAGGAGATTCACATCTTTCAGTTGAAGGAGCATAGACTACAGGGAAGTCAAGGATCTCCTGAAGCTCCTTACTGGGAGTGCTTAGGTGGTAAGGGGAATCACGCTTTTCACGAGCTCTCACGAACACGGGTTTGGAACCGTACAGGAGCGCTCGCGCCCCGGCCATGCCCTTCTCTAGGGGCCGTGACCATACGGACAGGCATGACAGTGTCTCTGTGTCAGCTGTGCTATCCTCCTTCCCAAACCAAGGCAAGTTACACAACAAAGGACAAAAGGAAGCAGACATCGGTCACTTTAATGTCGACTCTGTTATAGCAAAATCTATATGTGATTATCATATATATGCGATTATCTATGTAAATAAACAAATACGTACATATATAAATGGTATATGTCCTGTGATTTCTAACCGGCCGAGAACTCCAGATAAAAAGGTTTTTACGCCGGGCTCGGTGGCTCAGCCTGTCATCCCGCGCCTTTGGGAGGCTGAGGTGAGTGGATGGCCTGAGCCCGGGGTT
>NW_007083851.1:0-761 GCF_000164805.1 Carlito syrichta
GCGCAACCCCTGGAATTCGCCAGGTCGTCATCAGAAGCATCAATGAGATGCAAAAATGAAAGGCAAGATGAAGAACGATCACACCTGGGTGGACGTTGCCTTTCTGGTAGGTAGCTCCCCCAACCCTTCAACCACACTGTCTGCAGTCTCCACTGCTCTCCTGGCAGCAGCCTATGGCGCCAGAGATGACAACTTCCTTCCCCAGCCACTGCTTGCTTGCCATGCTCTAGCTGTTTCTCATTCGGTGGGTGTGGGTTCGTTCCTGACCCGTGTGTGTGTGTGTGTGTCTGTGTGTGTGTGTGAGTGCGAGTGTGTGTATTCCCGAGAATGCTCAGTGGCATGTAGCGACTCTCTCCGTGAGCCCGCACCAGGAATCTCCACGAAACTTCTCCCATGACTGTGCTCAGTGGGCTGGGCAGTGGGTCTCTAGGGTGAAGCGCTTGGTGTCTTCCCTCCAGTCTCTGCTGCTCAGGAGACCTGGGTGTAGCAAATACCGCGCACTTCCCACTCCTCCACCGCTCGAATTTTGTGAATAACTCTGTGAACTGTCTTTGTGTATGTTCAGCATTTCTGAGTCAAACATTCTACGTGAGTTTCCACAGCGTGTCAGACACAGATTTGGGGTAGGGGCGAATGTATATGGTACTGGGTGTCTGCGTGTCTGTTTGTCACGTCCTGTGCATGATGGGTACACACTGATATGTCCCTTTATCGTGTAAATTCTGCGCTGCTGTCTGTAGGCATTGTTCTCGTCTCAATGT
>NW_007083852.1:0-746 GCF_000164805.1 Carlito syrichta
CTTGACACAGATTGGGGGTACCTCTTCTCCAACTCTGGAAAGTCCCTGAGAGCAGCCTTTTCCTGTTCCCAGCCCCACCCACCTAACTCCAAGGCAGATTCCATTTCCAACCCCTCTTCCATACCCCAGAGGAACCCAACCACCGCAGTGAGTGCCTGCCTGAGAAGTGGGCCTGCCATACCACCATCCTCTTAGCAAACTACAGTGTCATATTTCAGGGCCACAGGTAAACACAGGTGAGATAAGCCCTGGGGTGTGACCTGGAGGATGACACTTCTCAATCTCAGGATTCAGATACACAAATTGCCTCCTTCCCACCCACTTAGGATGATTCCCTTCATTGATCACTGCTCCCATCCCCCCCACACACACTCATTGGAAGCTGGGGTTACTGCAGAGCCTTGTGGCAGTGGGGATGTGGCAGTGGACACTGTGGGCTCACCCTCAGGAGCCTGATAGTGCCCATCTCTGTGGCCCTACTGCCTCACTTCCCTTGGGGTCCTGAGATGATGAAGTTATGGAGGAGCTGGGTGGGAGGAGGTCTGGCTGGGCCCCACCTGGAAACTTCCCTGTGACCTCACCTGAAACCATGCAGTTCTCAGGAAGTGGGACCAGCAAAGCTGTGGACTTGCCCCAGGAGCACTGAAAAGATCTGGAGGGGCGACTGTGGTCCATTCTCTTCCCAGGGCCAAGAGCTAGACCTGTGCTCCAGGCCTCTGGGCTTAAAACCAGTTCTAGAAGAGTCC
>NW_007083853.1:0-1316 GCF_000164805.1 Carlito syrichta
CCCTCGCTGTGTGCAGTCAGCTTTCTGTTGGCCAATTTACCACAGATAGTAAGTTGGTGAATAAATATTTAATTTATGCAACCAAAACCTGAAAGACTGAGCTTCAGATGTAATGTTTTGCATTCCCTAGGCACACTGTAGAGAAATATCTTTAAAAAAATACATCCACAGCTGTCCTTTCAAAGAAGAAAATGGAAAACAAAAGAAATATCCACACATATGCATACAACACATCAAAGCCGACCCTCTGTCAACCAGCATTTCTATAGAGACATTCTTTCCATGATTGAAACATAAGCTCCAAAGGTTAAAGAAGAGGAAAAGCAGTCAAATAGCACTGCCCAGGATCCAGTAGTACTAGCTAGCTGTACTCTCTTCTAGTCTTCCTGCTACAAAAGACACTGGCCCAACTTCCTCAAACACACACACACCCCGACATAGAGTCTCATGGAATTGCACACATGTGGTAGGAATGTACACACCAATATTGAACCGAGCACAATACCTAGAAACACCAGCACAGGATCCACACTAAAACATGCACGTATCAGTGTGCACCCATCGTGCACACGACACGACACAGACACGCAGCCACCTAGACCCACATGCATGCGCCGTCCACCTCAAATCAGTGTGGGACACACCATGCATACATATGTAGAATGTTTGAGCTCCGAAATGTTGAACATACACACAGACTGTGCACAGAGTTATTTATAAAATTCCAGAGGTGGAAGAATGGGGAGCGAGCGGTAATTGCTACACAGTGGTCTCCTGAGAGGCAGAGACTGGAGGGAGGAGGTGCCAAGTGCTTCACCTATGGAGAGAAGCACAGCCCAGTCCAGTGAGCACAGTACTGGGAGAAGTGTCTCGGGGGTTTCTGACGTGGGGTCCCAGAGAGAGTCCCTGCAACCCTCGGTGCATGTGCATGCGTGCGTGTGCACGCACCCCCACCCACATACACACACACACACACACACACACACATGGGCCAGGGGCGAGCCCACTCCCACAGAATAAAACAGCAAGGAGTCAGGCAAGCAGTCAGTGGCTGGGGCAGGAAAAGGTCATCTCTGGCGACAAGCGTTGGTGCCAGAAGAACAGTGGGGCCCCGCTGGTGGTGTGGCTGGTTGGTGGGGGACGGCACCTTCCAGAAGGGCAGCCTCCGCCCAGCTGTGATCCTTCTACATCTTATCTTTCATGTTTGCATCTCATTGAGGGTTCTGATGATGATGTGGGGCCATCCAGGGTGTGCCTTAGGTTCCAGTCCGAACCCACAGACCTAGTGACCCTGTGTGGGGGGCAGGGTGAGGGTG
>NW_007083854.1:0-763 GCF_000164805.1 Carlito syrichta
GCATATTTAGATCTATTGTAGATGTATAGAAAATAATTGTAACAGATAATTTGCTCCTCAAACAAGGTGGAAATGATGAAATTAAAGACTGACATCTAATTTTTAAAATGCTTTTCACTTATAAATGTGACATCTGAGTATATTGTGAACAGGCATACCATGATCAATAAATTATTATAAGTAACTCCTCAGAGCAATTTAATGACAATTTAGTTAAACAAATAGGGTAAATCTGAAACTTAACACTGGCAGGAATTAGCATCATTTGCAGAAATAAAAGAAACAGAATGTGATGTACTTCCACTGCAAAGGCTAAGATAATTGTTTGTACACTATAGCCCAGGTTTCAGTTCTTCTCTCCACCTGATGTCCTGCACAAGTTGGTTTTGGAGAGAACCAGGAAGAAACACGCTTAACTCTTACCGCAGGCTGAATGTGTGTCAGAATATTGGTGGCAACCAGGATTAGTGTTGAAGCCAGACGTCAGATCCCAGGAGTCGGTATCACTGAGGTTGGGCCAGAGAGCTGGAAGGGGTGTTTTTGTCAGCATCTGCTCAAGGTCTACAAACCCTGATTCCAATTACTGGTTCTTACTAAGTCACGTGTGGGCTGAGAACTTAAATCACGTGTGGGCTGAGAGCTGGGTCCCTTGATTTTTGTTGTTGTTGTTGTTGTTGTTTTCGCTAAATGTAGTCCTACCTTAAGCATGAGAAATCAAAATGTGTCATGCTTCTATGTAAAAGGGAAACAATATAGACATTGC
>NW_007083855.1:0-1468 GCF_000164805.1 Carlito syrichta
GTTGTAAACTGAGTATTTGTGTCTCTGCAAATTCCATGTGTTAAAACCCTACTCCTAACATAACAGCATTAGCCAGTGGGGTCTTTGGGATGTCATTAGATTAGCTGGGACCATAAGGGTGGCACCCTCAGGATTGGGATCCATGCCCTTATAAGAGAGAATTTGCTTCTGCTCTCCACCATATGAACAGGATCATAGTGGAAAAGTGCTGCCTAGCCAGGCTCAGTGGCTCAGCCTGTAATCCCACGCCTTTGGGAGACTGAGATGAGTGGATTGCCTGAGCCCGCAGGTTCGAGACCCACCTGGGCAACTTGGCGAGACCTCATCTCTGCAATAAATCAAAACTGAGCTGGGTGTGGTAGTGTACACCTGCAGTTCCAGCTACTTGGAAGGCTGAGGCGGAAGGATCGCCAGAGCCCAGCAGGTCGAGGCTGTGCGACAGAGTGAGACTCCAGTCTGTGCCACAGAGTGAGACTCCAACTCAAAAGAAAAAGTGCTGTCTATGGGCTGGGCATGGTGGCTTAAACCTATCATCCCAGCTCTTTGGGAGGCCGAGGCAAGAGGATGATATGAGCCCATGGGTTCGAGACCAGCCTGGGAAACTTGGTGAGACCTCATCTCTATGATATATCAAAAAATTAACCGAGTGTGATAGCGCACACCTTATAGTTCCAGCTCCTTGGAAGGCGGAGGTGGAAAGGATCACCGGAGTGACTGTGAGCATGCCACTGCTGTCCAGCCTGGCCAACAGACTGAGACTCTGACTCAAAACAATAAAGTACTGTTTATGAACCAGGACACTGAATCTATCAACACCCTGGGCTTGGACATCCCAGCCCTCAGAACTGTAGAAAATCAGAATTTGTTGTTTACATCCCTAGTCTATGTCATGCTGTGACAGCAGTCTGAATAGGCTACAACACACCCCTAGTATCTGACCATGGAGAAATGAATGAATACATGAATGAAATACTGGCCAACCATGAAGATAAATGAACTATACTGTGACATGGAAAACCATGAGTTTACCTCACAATTACTGTTAAGTGAAGGAAGCATTATGTATTATATAGAAAGCTGCTGTATGATCCCATTTATTCAGAGGGTGCCAAAAAATATATAGATCCTTTAAAAAACTTAAAAAAAAATTTTTAAATTTAAAAACGTGGAGTACAATTCAGGGTTAGATACATGTGTGGGCATCAAGTGTGGGTACCCTTATTGATGTTATGACACATTTTAAGAAAGGAAAAGAAAACTGTTTAACGTTGTAATACTACCAGGCACAGTGGCTCACACCTGTCATCCCAGCACACTGTGAGGCCAAGGTGAGAGGATGGCCTGAGCCCAGGGTTTCAAGACCAGCCTGGGCAACTTGGTAAGGCCTCATCTCTGAATAAATCAAAAATTATCTGGGTGTGGTCGTGCAGGCCTGTGGTTCTGGCTACTTGAGAGGTTGAGGCAGAAG
>NW_007083856.1:0-894 GCF_000164805.1 Carlito syrichta
ATAGACTGAAAGATCGATGGGCCCCGTCCGAATGAGAGCATTCTATTGGACCGCTTTTAAATGATGCCGCTGTTTACTGAGGATCGATGGATTTAGGTTTTTAAGAAAATTCTGTTACTTTGATCTAATTTCGTTCTGGCCTAACGTCGGTGCTTGAGATTAATGGCGGATTCGTCGATCTGACTGTTTTTGGCAAGCTAGATGGTTTGTGGGATTCCCTTCGTACCTTTCTTTCCCTAAACCTTCCGCATACCGTCTTTGACGTGCTCGTGCCGTTTTTCGACATGCTCGAGACTTCGACTTTTGTCCTGTTCGTTATAGGGCACACGTTTACCGTATGAGATCCCGGGCTAGATAAAATTATTCGTTTTCCTTATATCCTTTTTTCCTTACAGAAACCACACTTGTACGCCGGCAACCTTTTTACATCTTTCCTTTGCTTTTTGCTTTCTTTCTTTTTAACCTTTTTATAGATGACCTTTTTCCTTTTTCTTTTGTTAGGGTCCGAGTCTCGCTCCGTCATCCAGACTGGGGTGCGGTGGCACGCTCCCGGCCGCCGCGGCCTCGACCTGCAGGGCTCTGGCGATCCTTCCGCCTCAGCCTCGGCCTTCAGGGTAGCCGGAACAGTAGGCGTGCACGACCACGCCCGGATGATTAAGGATTTAGTGTAGAGAGGAGGTCCTGCCGAGTTGCCCGGGTGGGTCTCGAACCCACGGGCTCGGGCGATCCGCTCGCCTTGGCCTCTCACAGTGCTGAGATCACGGGCTGAGCCGCCGAGCCCAGCCTATAGCTAACCTTTTATACTCATGATGGGAATTATCCAAAATTATAAAAAAAAGTCTGAAGTTCTTCAAAACTGAAACATTAAAATAAAAAAGCCGGACTCGGTGGCTC
>NW_007083857.1:0-724 GCF_000164805.1 Carlito syrichta
GTTTCCTCTCTTCAGAGGTTACTCTTTCATTAAATTGTGAGTGAAAGTAAAATTTAAGCCTAAATTTTTCTGATTCCAAAGTTTTAGGTTTTATATTGCATTCTGCTATACTACCTGAAACAAAAGATTTTAAAAATCCATGAATTTTTATATTCCATATTGTTGATCAATAATGAGCTATTAATAAATTATATTTCCTTATTTATCATAATATAGAATATATTTCTTGGAAGGCTATTATACAGACACACATTGCTAGTCTCCAGAGGTATAAATTGCATGTGAAAAAGACACAAAAACTTTGACTTATTGGCACTTGTAGTCTAGAGTAATAGACATTAACCAAAAAACCATGCAAAATAAATTTATAATTACAAACTGTAATTACTGTCCTGAAACTAATTTATGAAGTGCTATAGAATGAGGGCTTCTAAAGAAATCAAGACATCAGAGAAGACATTCCTGAGAAAGCAACATTTGTGAAGAAATTTGGTAGAAGTTAATATATTATTACACAAGGTTTTTCCTTCTAAAGTCATTTTTAAACTAACCTATTAGTTACATTAAAAAGAGACCTCATCTCTACAACAAATCAAAGTTAGCTGGGTGTGGTAGCGCGTGCCTGTGATTCCGGCTTCTCGGAATGCTGAAGCAAGAGGATCGACAGAGCCCAGCAGGTCGAGGCTGCGGTGGCCGGGAGCGGCTGCACTCCAGTCTGGGCGAC
>NW_007083858.1:0-866 GCF_000164805.1 Carlito syrichta
GGGATTTCTCAGATGCAGAAGGATCTATGGGTGCTTCATCATGGACCAGACCTGTTCCCAAGCTTGTGTTCAGGAAGCAGTGAGTGAATGGTCCATGCCACTTGTGATTATATAGGCTCAGAGACAACATGTATGGGAGTGCTTTGCCAGTGTTAAGGTTTCTACAAATGGGAGTTAGTTGTATGGTAGGTGTAAAGTTAGTTGGACAATTGTGTTCAGAAATAACATGATTTTAAAATGCATTGATACTGAAAGCAGAACTATTTGGAATAATCGTTTGGCAAATTTTAAGAAATTCAGACATTTATCTAAAGAATTTAGGTCAAATAATGTTGTCTAAATTATTTATCTATTTCATATAAAATTGACTTCTAGACCTTAACTATTCTCTTCTGTTTACATGCATGGCCATAACCTATGTTGTTACATAAGTCACTGTTTCTTCCTCATTAAACATGATTCCTCCCACTGACGTGGACCACCTTTGAAGTACCAACTACTATTCTGAGCTGAGGCTGCAGCTCTGAATAATACAAAATACCTCACAGAGTTTAAGAGGAGAGAAACAACTATGCCTTCCATATGCCAGTTTCTGTACTCAAGACTGCTGCTTTCTGACTCTCTCTCTCTCTTGATGATACTGACAAAAATGTTGGAGGTCATTTGTGGAAATTATGGATTAATGTTATAAGAAAGTTATACATTATTCACACATTTGCATATTTGTCTGTGAATGGTGGACAAATTAAGTTGTATGTTTGTGTATATGTATGTGCCACACAGACTTATTAGTTAGGTAACCTGGTTCAAGTTACAACTCTGGGCCTCAATTTCTCATCTAAAACTGGGAGTTATCATAGTACCAA
>NW_007083859.1:0-1580 GCF_000164805.1 Carlito syrichta
AAGAATCAAAGGAAGACCTCAGGCAATTTCAAGTATACCAAAGAAAAAACTCCTGAAAAATCAGACCTTGGTGCCCAAACAATGAAAGTCACCAATGACAGTCCCCAGAAAATGACAGGGATTAGGGAATGGATGGAAAGAGTGAATAGGACTCAAGAAGGACAAGGTGCAACACTGAAAGAACTTGTAACAAAGATTTGGGCAATAAAAAATTTCATCCAGGAAATAAATAGCAGGATGACAAGCATGAAAAGCAGAATTACTCTAGCTGAAGAAAGAATCTCAGAACTTGAAGACCAGAACATGGAATTAACCTGATCTGTAAAAAACATAGAAAGAAGACTCAGAAAGAAAGAACAAAGCCTACAAGAGATGTGCGATTATATCAAGAGGCCAAACTTATGCCTGATTGGGATCCCAGAAGAAGAAAGGGAAATAGAGTATAACTTGGAGCAAGTATTCCAGGAAGTAATCCAAGAAAACTTTCCCCATCTCACCAGAGATGTGACCAGCCAAACTCAAGAGATACAGAGAACCCCCACAAAACATCAAATGAGAAGACCAACCCCTAAACACATAGTAATTTGCCTACACAAAGTAGGCACAAAAGAAAAATCCTAATGGCAGCAAGAGAGAAAGGTCAGACTACCTATGAGGGAAAACCAATCAGAATAGCAGCAGACCTGTCAGTAGAAGCACTACAAGCAAGAAAGGATGGGGGCCTTATATTCAAGTCCTCAAAGATAAGCAATTTAAACCAAGATATTCTTACTCACCCAAGCTCAGCTTCATCAGTGAAGGAGAATTACAATCCTTCCCAGACATCCAGTCCCTAAGAGATTATGCAGCTTCAGACCTGCTCTACAGGAGACACTTAAAAAGGTATTAGGCACAGAAGAAAGGAGAAAAAGATTGACCACACACTTCCCAAGAGAACAGCAGAACACAGAAACAGCAGAGAATACAGTGCAACAAGAAACTTGAAAACACACACATACATTAAACCCAAAGCCAAAAGAAAACAAGCAAAGGAAAAACTTTGTAAGAACCTCATGACAGGGATAAGCAATCATATTTCAATAGTCAGTCTGAATGTGAATGGACTAAATATACCACTGAAAAGACACAACATGGTGTACTGGATAAGAAACCATGACCCAATTATTTGCTGCATCCAGAAGACTCATCTCACTTCCAGAGATGCACACAGACTCAAAGTTAAAGGTTGGAAATAGAGTTTCCAGGCAAATGGATCACAAAAGAAGGCAGGAGTTACAATCTTAATATCAGACAAAACAACCTTTAAGTTATCAAACATTAAAAATGAGGCAAAAGGACACTACGTAATGATAAAAGTTTCAACGCATCAACTAAATATCCATCCTAAACATATATGCACCCAACACAGGAACACCAGCATTTATAAAGCAACTACTAAGTAAACTAAAAAATATATTGACTCTAACAGTATTATAGCAGAGGACCTGAATACCCCACTGACAGCTCTAGATAGATCTAGGCAAAAATCAGCAGGAAGATCCAGAACCTAAACTTGACATTCGACCAATGGACTTAATAGA
>NW_007083860.1:0-1059 GCF_000164805.1 Carlito syrichta
AGCTGCAGGGAGCATTCATGGCTAAGTGTTCTTTTGCTTAAGGGGTCAGAACATATCTTTAAGTAGATCTCAGCATTTTAAAATTCTAGTGAAAAAGTGCAAAGCTGTTTTCTAAAACAGTAATGGGCTAACCCTCTATTGCTAAGGAATTATTGAAAAGCAAATTCACTTATTTCCATAGCTTTCCAATTTCTTTTGGTGGGAAGGGGAAGTTTCTTTGTATTGTTCTTCTTAACGTTCTGGCAAACTATTTTAAACAATATGGTTGCATATAAAATTTTATTGCAAAGTCTAAAATTTAAGCCAAAAACAGCCACCTTTTAACTGGTTTTGTGAGTACTTTCAGGGTTAAATATAGTATAATGTTGACTCTCTTCTTTGAAAAAGCTAGGCCACCAAGTATATCAGAAGGTGAAGTATAATAATTATTAAATTGTTCTGATTACCTGCTAAGAGATTAAGGAATGAACAAACTATGGAGATAATAGTAAATTTTGTAAAATGCTGAGCATTTATGATCTTAAGTGATAAATAGCTAGTTTGTCACTTGGTATAGTTGGTCAGTTTACAAAGCATCTTGACTTGCTATAGTAGAAAATTTAATTGAATATTTTTAGGGATAAAAAATATTAGCTCACATGTTACTACTTGTATTTGGAGATAATTTTTAGATTATTCAGAGAAAGCTTTGGATGTCAAATGACTATGATCAGTGGGGACTCCTGTTTTACACTGTATTTCTATTTGATTTTTGAGATATTTATGTTTATATAAAGTCACTTTGGAAAAATTACTTGGAGAAAGTTATTTTTCAAATTTATCTAATTAGTTTCAAAGGAAATGTTAGCAGATGTTTGTTATTTTTAAGTAGAGGGATTATTTTTCAATTTTAAAAAATTTCCTTTTGTGTACTTTTTGTCTCCATTTGGCTGTCTGATAAGTATCTTTTTTACAAAAGATCCAAACTTATTACTATTTTCCCAGTGTTCACTACCTCAGTTAATAGTTCAAATCAGGAGGCCTCATTAATGCCTCTCTTTCCTGTATACCCTGCATTCA
>NW_007083861.1:0-607 GCF_000164805.1 Carlito syrichta
CAGCAGGCAGAGTGAGACTCCAACTCAAAAAAAAAAAAAAAAGAATGAGATAAAACTTTATGATATGGAAAGATCTCCAAGACTCAATATTAAGTAAAAAAAAAAAAAAAAGCAAGATGCAGCACAGTATGTATAGTATACTACCATTTATGTAAAAAAAAAAAAAAGGATAAGTGTATATACATATCTGTTTATAAATGTATAGTATGCTTCTGAAAGGATCCACAAAAAACTGATAATGATTGTTTTCTGGAAAGGGGCTTGGGTGTCTGGGAAAGAGGGGTAAGAAAGAGGCTTGCAGGCTAAGGTTGGTGGCTCATGCCTGTAATTCCAGCACTTTGGGAGGCAGACGCCAGAGGATTGCCTGAGTCCAGGAGTTTGAGACCAGCCTGGGCAACTTCATGAAACCAAGTCTCTTCAATAACTCAAAAAATTAGTTGGGCGTGGTGGCATGCACCTGTGGTTCCAGCTACTTGGAAGGCTGATGCAGAAGAATCACCTGAGCCCAGCAGGTTGAGGCTGCTGTGGCTGTGAGCATGCCACTGCACTTCAGCCTGGGCAAAAGAGTGAGACTCCTACTCAAAAAAAAAAAAAAAAAAAAAAAAAA
>NW_007083862.1:0-896 GCF_000164805.1 Carlito syrichta
GCAGCTCATCAGTTTGATGAGGTCCCACTTATCTATCTTATTTCTTGAGATATTTGCCTTTAGGGTTCTGAATAGGAATTGGTTGCCAGTTCCAATTTCCATAAGTCTGTCTCCTGCGTTTTCTAAGATTCTTATAGTTTGAGGTTTTACGTTTAGGTCTTTGATCCATTTAGAGTTAATTTTTGTGTATGGTGATGTAGGGATCCTGTTTCAATCTTCTGCATGTGGTCAGACAGTTTTCCCAGTACCATTTACCCAGTGGTTGTTGTTGGAGGTTTTATCAAAGATGAGTTGGTAAAGGAATTGAGGCTTTGCTTCCAGAATCTCTATCCTGGTCCATTGGTCTATGTACCTTATCTTGTACCAGTACCAGGCTGTTTTGATTACTGTAACCTTATAGTAAAATTTGAAGTCTGGAAGTGTGATACCTCCTGCTTTGTTTCTTTTGCTAAGAATTGTTTTGGCTATTCGTGGTCATTTATGTTTCCATATGAATTGATATATTGTCACTTCCAGGTCTGAGAAGAATTACATGGGTAACAATGGGTATTGCATTGAATCTGTAGATTACCTTTAGTAGGATGGACATTTTAACAATGTTGATTCTTCCTGTTCATGATATGAAATAGTTTTCCATATGTTTGTGTCTTCTTGGATTTCTTTGAGCAGTGTTTTGCAGTTCTCATTGTAAAGGTCTTTCACTTCTCTAGTTTGGAAGATGCTGAGGTATTTCATTCTTCTGTGGCTATTGTAAAAGGGATTGTGCTTTTTATTTGTGTCTCTACCTGCTTATTGTTGATGTATAGGAATGCACGTTTATTTTGTACCCTGAGACTTTTCCAAAGTACTTAAACAGTGCAAGCAGGTTTTTGACAGATTATCTTGGATTTTCAAGG
>NW_007083863.1:0-592 GCF_000164805.1 Carlito syrichta
AAACTTATAACCATTCAGAAAAAGGAATTAAAGGAGATTTGCATCTTTCGGTTGATGGAGCGTAGACTACCGGGAGCGCAAAAGAGATAAGGGGAAGTGCACTTTTTATTAGTTCTCAGGAATATTGCGTCCTTGCTATGCTCTTCTCTAGGGGCTGTGGCAATATGGACCGACATTCGCGGGTCTCTGGATCAATTATACAATGGACACATGCGCTGAAACTTCACACTGTACCCCATAGGTATGTAGGTTCGTTGTGTGTCAATTACAAATTTTAAAATTAATTTTCAAACAAGGCAAAAGAAACCCTGTTGACAGAGAGTTGAATCCACCACCCATCTAACTCTTCCAGAACAGAAAGCTCTCATTTATTCTAGCAGGTTGGAGAGGCTGTGACAGTATCCCCCAAGACAAGGACTCATGTGAGCTCCCACTGAGGCTCCAGGCAGTAGCGGCAATCTGCAGTAGCCCTCGCACACCCCGGGGACTGTCCTCAGATGGGCTGTTTACCACCTCAACCCCTCCACAGACACTCATCCTGAACACCCACTAGCGTAGGGCTCCTCCGAGACCCAGGAGGTAAGGTCGGGGG
>NW_007083864.1:0-836 GCF_000164805.1 Carlito syrichta
CTGATGGATGATTTTTGAGATGTATTGCTGAATCCGGTTTGCTAGGATCTTGTTGAGAATTTTACCATCCGTGTTCATCAAAGATATTGGCCTGTAGTTCTCTTTCTTTGTTGGATCTTTACCTGGCTTGGGTATCAATGTGATGTTGGCTTCGTAAAATGATTTGGGGAGAGTTCCATCTTTTTCAATCGCCTGGAATACCTTCAGTAGGATTGGTATCAGCTCCTCCTTAAATGTCTTGTAGAATTCTGCTGGAAAGCCATCTGGACCAGGGCTTTTTTTTGTAGGAAGTTTTCTTATTACGTGGTCGATTTCCTTGATTGTTATTGGTTTATTTAGGGTCTCAATTTCTTCTTGTTCCAACCTAGGTAGGTTGTGTGATGTCAGAAAGTCCTCTATTTCCTTATGGTTTTCAAGTTTGTTTCCATACAAGTGTACGTAGTAGTCTCTAATGATCTTTTGTATTTCTTCAGGGTCAGATGTGACTTCATCTTTTGTGTTTCTGATTATGCTTATTTGGTTTTTTTCTCGTTTTTTCTTGGTCAGTCTAGCTAGGGGACCATCAATCTTGTTTACCCTTTCGAAGAACCAGCTTTTTTGTTTCATTGATTTTTTGTATTATCTTTTTGTCTTCTATGTCCTGGATTTGGGCTTTTTATTTTGGTGATCTGGATTCTTCTGCTGAAATTTATGGTTTTTTGTGGTCTTGCTTTTTCCAGCTTCTTTAGTGGCTTTGTTAGTTGTGAATTTCTGTTCCTTCCATTTTCTTCATGTGTGTTTGTAGGGATATAAATTCCCCTCTTACTACAGCTTTCAGGGCATCCCAGAGATTTTGG
>NW_007083865.1:0-885 GCF_000164805.1 Carlito syrichta
CACGCCAGGCACGGTAGCGCACGCCTGTAGTTCTCCCGCCCAGGGAACCCGGCGAGACTCATCTGTACAATAAATCAAAAATAGCCGGGCGTGGTAGCACGTGCCCGTAGTTCCAGCTACTCGGAAGGCCGAGGCAAAAGGATCGCCAGAGCACGGCAGGTCAAGGCTGGGGTGGCCAGGAGTGTACCACTGCCCTCCAGCCCGGGTGACAGAGTGAGACTCCAACTCATTAAAAAAAAAAAAAGAAGAAGAATCATCTCTAGGTGGGACCAGGCCCGGTGTCTCACACCGAGAGACCCAAGAGATTCAAAAAAGCGATACTCGCCGTAAAAGAAGCGTTCACCGTATCTCATCCCCGCCTCACGTTCGCAATATTGAAATCTCACCTCAGACCCCGTAGGACTAGGCACATCCCGTCGCCCGTAGCGACCGCGATCGTGAAGTCACACAACGTCTTCAGCAGCGCGTGTACCCGGAACTCCCGTTAAGCTCCGTCCGCCCCAATCGCCGCGCCGACCTCCGCTTCCGCAACGGGACGTAAACGGTAAGCGATAAGTCCCTTCCGGACGTTCCCGCGCTCAGATCGCAGTCGACTCTGAGGCGCCAGCCACTCTCCCGGCGGGCTCTACGTCGACTCAAACCTCCGGCTCCCATACCAAAGTCGATCTACACGCCGTGACCGTGTAAACCCAGCTCATCCGGCCTTCCGTTCCGCCCGTCTGGCAGTCACTCGTCCATCACAAGTAACTAAGCCCGAGCCCGTGCAAATCGAACCCGAATCAACGCATCAAAGGCTCCGTAACCGCGTCACACAGTCTCATCCAATCCCGCGCGCACAAGTCCGTCAAGCCACCCCGCCCCTTCAGAACGACGTAGAAAAGGCGC
>NW_007083866.1:0-1505 GCF_000164805.1 Carlito syrichta
TTATATCAGATTCTGCATTAAAATAAAGTATGTCTAATGTAACTGTAAATGATTTACACATTTTCTAAAATATCTACATATGTTTTATATTTCTCTAACACACTTCGGTGATGATCTCTATATTTTTCACTAGAAAAATTTTTTTAGTCATTCATAGACACATAGAAACTGTAAGTTTCAATTTACTGGAAATTAAAAGGAAGCTCTTTCATGGAGGGTGTGTGTAAAAAATATACACAGAAAATCATTAGTCCTGCACAGCACAGAACACTGACAAAGGAAGATATGAGGATTTAATATTGGATCCAGCTCAATTTTAGAATATGGGAAAAAGAGAAAATAATATAAGCAATTTACAACATTCCTATTATGTTTTGGCAACACACATAGTACTCTATATACTTTAGCTCACAGAATCCCAATGTGTTAGTCATGGTCGTGCCCACTTTACAAAGAAGAAAATTGAAATTTATAAAGGAAAATTACTTTCTCAAGCACAGCTACTAAGTAGTAGATTCTAATTCCAGTTTGTCTGATACACAAAGCCACTTTCTGCAATGCTATTATTATGTCTCTTGGGGAAGAAAAGCTGGTGATGAAAGCTAGTTGAAGAACCAGGGCGCAAGTCTCAGACCAAGAGGCTGGTGATGTAACTTAAGTGACAGGAGAGACTTGAGGACCAAGGTTCCCCTGTGGACTTAGAGAAGATGATCAGAAGCAGACCCTGGGTGCACTGGGGCTTGACTGATAGATACTTCTGGAAACTGACCTTGCCCTCACTTTCTTATACTGTGTTGACATTTTCACAAATATAAGTTAAAGTATTTGATCTTTTGAATTAGTCACTTATTATCACAGACTTTCATAGCAAATTATAGACTGCTCCTAAAATAGTCTATTATTAGAAATAAGATTTTATGTAAATCTACGCGTGTGTGTCTGTGTGTGTGTGTGTGTGTGTGTGTGTGTGTGTGTGTGTGTGTGTGTGATCTGCTTTAGCAACACATCATTTCTTCTTCTGAATTTCTGAAAAGAGAGTTTGGGTAGAGCAAAAAGACCCAAGAAATCAGCTAAAAGCAACAGTTTCGAAGTCCTTCAAGGATGGTGGTAAACTGTATTCAAGTTTTCTTATGCTGTTAAGAGGCCATGCCCAATTTTATCATTCTGACATTTTAGAAGATCCTGCAACCTCTATCATCATTACTTAGGTTAAAAACAGATTTACCCAATTTCCCTTGAAATGTCAGCCTTGGCAAACAACCGCATCTAAGAACCACTGTTTCAATACCTCATTCTCCCACTGAAATAAACACAATTCATAGAAAATATAAATATGGTACCCTCACAAAAAGGAAGGCCAGCAGTAAGTTAAAAATACAGCTGAAAGTTAGAGAGACCTGAGGTAAGGAGTTATCACCTCCTTCCAAGCCTTGGAAGAAACACACAGCTTAGGGACGCACCGGTTACTTATACTGAGGGCGCAAGTTGTAGGTCCTGCTAACCGG
>NW_007083867.1:0-969 GCF_000164805.1 Carlito syrichta
ACCCTTGCGTGATGACAGACACTCCCATGCATGGACAGAAAGATTTACAAAAACACACTGCTCTGCACAGTGCAGACCCCTCTGATAAGACTTTAAATCTTCCTGGAGGGAAGCACACTGGGGGAGGGGTTGAATGCAGCTTATTTTATTTAGCTTCTTATGTTAACAGATTAGAGAGCACCATAGCTCAGTTAGGTGCAAGCCACCCAGAAGTGACTACAGACTCAATGAGGCTTTAAACAACCTGGTAGGGAACCAGTGGTATTCACTCTTTCTTCCTCTGTGTAGACAAGAACAAAGTAGCTACCAGAAGCATGCCAGAGCTTATTCCAGGTAAAAATGCCAAGAAGCAGTGATAACATTTTTTTGTTACTTTTGTTATTAATTGTTCATTAAAAATGGAGTCTTGCTCTGTCACTCAAATTGAGGTGCAGTGGTGTGATCACACTCCCTGCAGGCTCAAACTCCTTGGCTCCAGCCATCTTCCTGCCTTAGCCTCTCCAGTAGCTGGGCTAAGGATTATGCCATCTCATCCACTATTTTTTTTAATTGTGTAGGGACAGAGTCCTTCTATGCCGCCTAGGCTGGTCTTCATCTCCCAACCTCAGGCAATCTTCACACCTCAGTCTTCTAAAGCTTTGGGATGACAGGCATGAGTCACGGTGCCACACTAGATATAATGCCACACCAGACATAATTGACACTGAGTTTGATGGATGGAAACTGAAACTCAATAGTATGTTTTGCATATATTATGCATTTGTGAAGTTAGCAAAAAACTATAGAAATAGTGGCAATGTTTGTTCCTGTGATGTTGAATTAGTGCTCCTGCACACATCTATTGGGAGTTTTGTGACATAATATGGAAAGATTATTATTCTACCTTATTGCACCACTGTATTTGTCCTCCTTCATTACAAAACTGTAGGCTCAGTCTTTGTGTTGTAACCTAAATGCTTTGATGCAAAG
>NW_007083868.1:0-852 GCF_000164805.1 Carlito syrichta
TTGTTTGCTATCATTCTGTATAATTAAAAGCAGAGGGAGGGAAGGAGGGAGGAAGGAAAAAGAAAGAAGGAAGGAAGGCAAGGAAGGAGGAAAAATAACCTATGTACTGGACACTAAGTAAAGTTGTCTCTGGCATACTGACTTAGGCAAGAGTCACCCTATGCTGAATTAGAAAGAATTGCTAATCATTATGTTTTTTTAAACATAAATCAGGAAACCCCTGAGAGATCCTAAATCATTACCTGACTATATGTGTAGCTGTAACTAATGACTGTTTGCAAAAGACTTTGAAGATGAAAATTAATTTAATTGGAGTAACTCTTAATTATACAGAAGAAGATAAGCTAAAGTGAATGAAAATATTAGAACATGAATGGGCTATTTTAAACACAAGCAACAGGACTTTAAGTGTAATTTCAACTCTTTTCTTGAAATTTCAGTTAAAGTTTCAAGGATACAATCAATATTAAGTTTAAATAGAGACACAAACACATACTAGGGGACAAAATATCAGGGGTATTCAAATAGGAAAAGAGAAAGTCAACTTATCTCTCTTTGCTGATGACATGATTCTATATCTCAAAAATTCAAGAGGATCTGTCATAAACCTACTTACACTGAAAAGGATTTTGGCAAAATCTCTAGGGGGAAACAAATGTGCAAAAGACAATCACATTCTTATACACTAAAAACAAATGGGCAGAGAACCAAATAAAAATCACAATCCCATTTACATAGCCATGAAAGAGTGAAACACCTGGCATCTTCCTAACAAGAGTAGTGAAAGATCTTCATAACAAAAACTGAAAATTTGTCTCAAAATAGCTCTTTAACTACACATATTTCCATAGC
>NW_007083869.1:0-499 GCF_000164805.1 Carlito syrichta
CGAATATTGCCAAGGGTCAAATCTGAATGGAAGGATGATTTCTCTTATGTGAATTCTTGTATTTTCTTAAATTATGTTCAAATTATTTGTACCAGAAGGAAATAAATCAGTAAACTATTTTAGTCTATCTGTATGTAATTCAGAACATCAACAGGACCCTTGGGAGTGAAGTGGCCACACGCAGCACTCACTCTTTCAGCCATCAGGGTATTACTTTCCTTCTTAGCTGAGTCGTGAATTGACCACTGGCCTCATGTGTGGGTCCCTCCAGCCCCTCTGCTCCTCTCCTGGCTGAATACAGTTCATCAAGATGCTAGGTCCCACGGGAACTCTGCATCCAACAGAGAAATATCCCAGACCCTGGAATGGTGTAACACCCACCTGGTGAAATAATAAAGACTGCGCAACAATCAAACACAAAAAACCCAGTGGTGGAAGCTGACAGACTCTGAAAAATTAGCACGGGGGGGAGGGAGGGTGTTGCTCCCTCCCATGGGTC
>NW_007083870.1:0-902 GCF_000164805.1 Carlito syrichta
AGGAAGCGGCTTTTTCAGAATATTGATGTCTATAGCTCTTGCTTATTGATAGGGAAGGGACAGTTACCATGGTGATCTCACAGCCTCTGGAGGGCATGCTATCATGGCCTTGCCTCCCACAACCCACCCAGCTGGAAGAACCCCTCTGAAAAGGATTTCCTTCCATAGAAATTCTTTGAGTTAATGGAAATAAAAAGAGTTTGATTTCTGGAATTCGGATTTGTTCACAGATTTGTTTTGCACGCTTCTCTCCTGTAATTTAAGAAAAAGCATTTACAATAAAGACAGTATATGTGATTTTCTCCAGAAATAAGGTTTAGGAGATTGTGTATTAATTATTCCAGAAATATGTTTGTTTTCAGACACAAAATAACCTTTGCTCTTATCCATGAGAGCTAAAGGGTTTGAAAACACACCACTTCAACCAGATCCTGGTCCAATGCATTTATTAGCATTTGGGGCAGTCAGAGTTTCGGCGTGCATTCTTAGTTGGAGGCTACTCTCACAGGCATATAGAAATCTGCTCAAGTTGTGCTGGTGAGCGAATGACTTAATACTCATCCTCTGTATTCACAGGACAGGAACAGACCTGCTGGTGGTGGCTCTGAGTCCGATCTCACTCACAGCACTGGTGGATGTGAACACTGCACACAAAAGGAGCTGGGCACACAGCATGATTGTTTTGGAGGAATAAGAGAGGCTTCACATCCCTTTTGACAGTTGTATGTAAACGAAGTACCTACTGCTCAAGTGAATCATATGAACTGAATGAGACTTGTTACATAATTACCATTTGAGGAAACCAAAGGAAAAATCCTCGGTGAGCTGGCGACTTGTGATGTCAAATGTAAGCATGCTCGTTTGGGGGACTGGGAATTGGAAATGATGAAATCCGAATGCCT
>NW_007083871.1:0-839 GCF_000164805.1 Carlito syrichta
TGTGCCTTCTTGGATTTCTTTGAACAGTGTTTTCTAGTTCTCATTGTAAAGATCTTTCACTTCTCTGGTTAGGAAGATGCCAAGGTATTTCTTTTTTGTGTGTGTGTGGTTATTGTGAGTGAGATTGTGCTTTTTATCTCATTCTCTGCCAGCTAGCTGTTGGTGTATAAGAATGCAACTGTCTTTTGCACTTTTATTTTGTACCCCAAGACTTTACTAAAGTCCTTAATCAGTGCAGGCAGGCTTTTAACTGATTCTTTTGGATTTTCAAGGTATTCTAATATTGTCAGCAAAAAGGGATAAATTGACCTCCTCTTTTCCTATTTGGATACCCCTGATTTCCTTCTCTTGTCTAATTCCTGTAGCTAGGATTCCAACACAATATTGTACAAGAGGGGTGAGAGTAGCCAGCTTGCCTTGTTCCAGTTTTCAGGGGAAAGGTTTCCAGTTTCTGGACAGGACCTATTTGATATGGATTATGGCAGCTCCGTTTCCCAGCTGTGACACTTATTAGGCGAGTGGCCTTGGGCACATGCTTCATCTCTCTGCCTTAATTTCTTCATCTTTAGAAAAGATCAAATAATAGCTACCCTGTTACGTTCTTATAAGGATTAGAAATAATGCATATAGAATTCAAGTACTATCCCTGGCACACAATCAGCACTAAGCATTGGCAATCACCAGTGATCACTGTGTGGTTATTATATGCTGAATGATTACTGCATGCTATGGCAGCCTCATGGTTTCCACAACAGGGAATCAAGATCATTGGCCCCTGCTTGCTATTTGAATAAGCTATGAATAAGACTTAATAAATCTTGTGGCCACAGCCAATTTTC
>NW_007083872.1:0-914 GCF_000164805.1 Carlito syrichta
ACCTCCTCTTTACGCCTCATCACTTTGTGTTTGGAACAATTCTGGAACTATTCATGAATGACTTCACATCATAACATACAAAGAGTACCCAGACAGGGTTGGACACAGTATCCCTCAAAACCTGTGGTACAGACCTGGAGGCACAGAAATGCAAGGAGGCTTCCTGGTAGAACATCCACAAGTTCCCTAGGAGGACCTACAACTGAACACCGAGAGATGGACAAGTACCCTGAGAGACTGCAAATTCAGCCACACCTCTCCCCCCAGGTCACACTCAATACCCACAAAACCAAACACTCTGTGCCCTCTTTACCATCCCCATGAAGAGTCAGTTAAGGGCTTCTTCTCACATTCCTAATGTGATGAAAGGTGCCACCATTCATTCTACACTCAAGTTGACACCACCTGTTATCCTTCAACATGGTAGTTTCCTTCATGTGCCACATCAACTCCTCAATGTGTCCATTTTACCCCTAGGCATCTCTCCATGCTGCTTAATCCTTCCAATCACTATCAGGAACCCCTAACCAAACACCCCAACGGCCTGGATAACTGCCACTTCCTCTCTCTGGACTCTCCACATCCATTTTTGTCTATCCAGTCGGTTATACACTCAATCGTATCAACACCAGCAGTGAGCTCTCTGATGGCTTCCCAGAGATCTCAAGATGAAGACCCAAGTCCTTCCCAAGGTGTGAGAGATCTTGCAGGGTCTGGCCTCTCACCTCTCTCTGGGTTCCAGTTACCCTGACCTCTGCCAGTTCCTGGAGTATGCTCTACTTCTACTGCCACCATATACCAACTCTGTCTGCAGCCCTCAGCTCCAAAGTTCCTTCCTCCAGGAAGCCTTTCCTGACTTCCCTAACCAGGACAAACTCAACCCTATCTTTCATTCCCTGAGTACTATACACCTT
>NW_007083873.1:0-944 GCF_000164805.1 Carlito syrichta
TCATATACCCTGCATCAGGACACATGCAGATTATTCAGATGTTTGTACTATTACATGTTCTTTTTACCCAACAGCAGGCATAGTTATCTTTTAAACCTTCACATAAGGGAAGTCAATAGCACTCTCAAAACTTTTTCTATAGATAGCATGCATTGAGAGGATCCATTCTTTGTGGGCCTAATGCCTACTCTCCACAGTTAAGTGAATATCAGAGAGAAACATCTGGCCTAATTTATCTTCAGGCATAATTTCATAATGCTGGTTAGCAACCTCTAGAAAGAATCTCAGTAAGATTTGTTGTGATCACTAATTTAGAGTTAGCTAATAGGTAACTCCTACTTTGTTTTTCTTTCTTCAAAAGGATAGATAACTTGTATCAAAGTTAATCATTTTTCCTATTCTGACATTACAGTGTGATATTATAGTGTAATGAGGTCCCAGACTGTACTCTGAACTCAATTTGTGAATTTGGGACTGAGGAAAGTTAGGAAGCAATAGAGACTCACTGAGTTCATAAAGAATCCTTTGTTAGCAAAAGTAAGTTTTCATATTTTGTGACCTCCATAAAAAGATCCCCTATTTCAGACCAACATACATTGACTTATTGAAACCAGTTCTGCTTGCTTCATGCCTTCATAAATGTGACTTGATTCCTCTAGTACATGGTGTAAGAAGCAGGACCAGAAGGAGGGGGCATGATGGAGAGGGCTGGAAAACTTGACAAATATTAAGGTGCGTAGTATGTTAAGAAGCACATAAAAATATTTGCCTTATGAATTTGTTTAGCATAAATCTTATGCAGATATTTTAATTATATCATAATTACTTCAGTACATAAATCAGAGTGGAAGATCTTTGACTTGATTTTAGATAAGCCATTATGGTAGATTTTTATGCATGACTCAAATTGGAAATGTAGACACACATTTCATGTAAATCTACTG
>NW_007083874.1:0-736 GCF_000164805.1 Carlito syrichta
CAGGTGTTTCTCCCTTTCAGCACAGTATTCAATAAATTGCATGAGATATTCAGCACTTTATTATAAAACAGGCTTTATGTTAGATTATTTTGCACAACTGTAGGCTATATTAAGTGTTCTGAGTACATTTAAGGTAGGCTAGGCTAAGCTATGAGGTTTAGTAGGTTAAGTGTACTAAATGCATTTTTGACATGATATTTTCAGTTTATGACTGGATTTATCTGGACATAATCAGACCACAGTCGAGGAACATCTGTAATTCAGTACCTACTACAGTTCCAAAGGTGGACAAGTGGGAAAAGCCAGAGGACGGACCTACTATTCCCAATGGTGACACTTAACCATGATCTTGGACAATCTCATGATCTTGGACAAGTCCACAAACCTCTTTTTCTGTATCTTTCCCAGCCTATCCTGCAGAGACTACAAGAGGTTCAAAGGAAATTGAGTTTAGGAAGGCTTCAGAGTCCTGAAAAAGTAAAAGGTATTAGCACCATTGTTGCTAGGAAGAGCCAGGAAAGGTCCCAGACCACCTCTGCTGTCAATGTGTCATTGATCAATGTTCTGACTGACGACTGTTGTGACGCTCCACTGTTAACACTAATTTCAGATATCATTGAAATCATCAGTACAAGTGAGCTATAACAGGGTTCCATGTCATGGGCACGTACACACGGCATTCTTATTGATAAAATCAGTATGGTTTGTATATGGATAATATGGTTGAATTTTGTTG
>NW_007083875.1:0-728 GCF_000164805.1 Carlito syrichta
TAGCCGGGCGTGGTAGCGCATGCCTGTAATTCCGGCTACTCGGAAGGCTGAGGCGAAAGGATGGCCGGAGCCCAGCAGGGCGAGGCTGCGGTGGCTGGGAGCGGCCACTGCACTCCGGTCTGAGCAATTGAGTGAGACTCCAACTCAAAAAAAAAAAGTTTGGAGTTCAGATACGTTGTGTGAGCAGATTTTTGTCCAATTTATCGAGTTTAAGATGTACTGTGAGAATAAAACATGCCTTACTCTGCTCCTTCAAGGAGCCTGTAATCAAGTGGGGGCATGTCGTCACAGCTAAGTATCCGTTGTCATTGTTGGGTCAGAATCCCAGCGGGGCCTCCAGAACATGATGGGGCAGGTCGTTAGGGTGGCTGGTGGGTGGTCTCCCACAGGCCCTGGTGTCAGGTGACGGCTGGCAGGCAGATGGGTGGGTCAGTCACATGACTGCGTCCTGAAAGTCTTGAGGGCCTGATGAGGTTAGCTTCTTATGCAAATACTTGGAACAGGAAAGCTCATTAGTGCTAGACACGCTGGGGAGGGGCTGTAAAACAGTTATCGGTAGCTGCCTCTGAGGAACCAGTTCTGTCCTTGGCTGGTGATTAGAGGGCAAGTTGAAGTGAAAAGCTAGAAAACATGACAAAACCGAGCAACGGTAAAGTGGCTGCTCTTTAGTTAGGGTTATTTCATGAAGTCAGTCCATGTTGGCTTTTCGCCCTTCCAGTCATTCTGTG
>NW_007083876.1:0-1013 GCF_000164805.1 Carlito syrichta
GCCTTCCAAAGTGTTTTTTCATCTTTTTACTAACAACCAGGTTAGATGTGAATTGATACCTCGTTGTAGTTTTAATTTTCACTTCTTTCACTAGAGATGTTGAGAATTTTTTTGTATATCTGTTGATCATTTGTATGTGTTCTTTTGAGATAAGTCTACCCAGGTCTTTTGCTCATTTGCAATAGAATTATTGAGTAGTTTGAGTTCCTTGTATCTTTTGGATGTTAGCTTCTTATCCAGTACATACTTTGCAAATATTTTCTACCAATCTGTACATTTAGATTGTCTCTTCACTCTTCTAATTGTTTTCTTTGCTGTTTGAAAGTTTTCTGCTATTGTTGTCTGTGTTTTTCAGGTTATATACAAGCAATCAATGCCCAGACCAATGTCATGGAGTTTTCTCCTGTATTTTCTTCTATTAGTCTCATAGTTTCAAGTCTTATATTTAAGTTTTTAAACCATTTTGAGTTGATTCTTGTACAATGGGTAAGATATGGATACATTTTTATTCTTTGCATGTGGATATCAACTTTTCTCAACACCAGTTATTTAAGAGGTTATTCATTATGGCTTCCTTTCAAAAATTGAGTTTAGATGTGTGGGTCTCTTGCTAAAATCTGTATTATATTAGTCAACGTGTCTGTGTCTGTTCTGATGCCAGTGCCAAACTGCTTTGATTACTGTAGCCTTGTAATATATTTAAAATTTTAGTAGTGTGATTCTTTCCATTTTTTTCTTTTTGATCAAGATTTATTGGATTATTCAGGGTATGTTGTGTTCCCATATAAATTTTAGAATTTTTAAAAATATTTTTGTGAAGAATGACATTGGAAATTTGATAAAGATTGAACTGAATTGGTAGACTGCATTGTGTAATATGAACTTTTTAAATTGCCACTGTTAAATTACCATCCAGTTTAATGTTTTTCTAATCACTTTTCATTATCATGTTTTAATTGACACAATAATTTTACACATTTGTGGAGGTACATACTGATATTTCAATATGTGTG
>NW_007083877.1:0-853 GCF_000164805.1 Carlito syrichta
ATCTTTTATTTTTAAAATTTACTTATTAAAAAGATGTGGGGTATAATTCAGGGTTAAGTACACAAACATTGATCATGCAGGTACCCTTGTTGATGAGCTATGTCTCCCTAACCCTGACAGTTTTCCATTACTGCCAAACACTTTATCATAGTATTATAATTGGTCAAGGTCCACTTATGAGTGAGAACATTTCTCTCTACTTTGTTTCTGTGGTAGACTACTGAGTGTCATCAACTCCAAATCTATCCAAGTTGCTGTGAATTCCTTACGTTTGTTCTTCTTTATGGCTGCATAATATTCCATTGTGCATATGTAACACATTTTCTTTATCTAGTCCAGCTTCGATGGGCAACATTGTTGGTTCCATGTTTTTGCCATTGTGAATAGAGCTGCAACAAAAATACGTGTGCAGGTATCTTTTTTGTAGAATAATTTGAGTTCCTCTGGGTATATTCCCAATAGGGGAATTACTGGGTCATATGGAAGATCAATTTCTAGGTCTTTCAGAAATCGCCACAGATGTAATATAGATAATAATAATCACCCATTATGTAGATGGGTCCAGAAGTAGACATGGAGATTAAAGGTGAAAGTGATTAAACGTGATGAGAATATTAAACATGAAGGCATTAGAAGAAAAGTGAGGGAAATGGCAATTTAAGAGAACCATTTTTGTAACTGGGATGTGTTTGACATTTCTACAGAAACTAGACCTTGGCATATCTGCATCCCTCATAAGATGGTATATAAGACTCATGAAGAATTTATGATATGATTTCATAATTTGAGAACATGCTGAACAAGTAACACAATATTTTTCAGTTAACATAAGTGAATTTCTCTATGCATAAAA
>NW_007083878.1:0-686 GCF_000164805.1 Carlito syrichta
CCCCAGTGACTCTGTAACTAACTAATTATGCAAGACCTCTCCAGCTCCAGTTCTACCAAACTCTCCAACTACATTCCCTGTCATTTACATTGATGTGCGCTCTTTTAGCCATATGAAGTTGATTATGCTTCCCTAATTCTACCAAGCTGTTCCATGCCTCTGCATGTTATTTGCTCTCCTTCTATCGGAAATTGCCTTTCCACTCCTTATTTCACTGAAAATTTTTGATTCATTCATTGACATGTGTTTGAGTCGTTACCTCCTCTGGGAAGCATTCCTCTTCATCAGTGTCATTTTTCTCTCCATGCACACAAAAAGTCATGTGAGTACACAGTGACAAGGCAGTCTTCTGCAAACCAAGAAGTGAGCCCTTACCAGAAGCTGACCATGCACGTGCCTTGATCTCAGAATTCCTTTATGCTACCAATGTACCTACCTCTTACCTCTATTCAACCAATTTGATAGATATTTGTGAAATACATACTATAGACCAGAGCTCATAATGACTGGCGGACAAAGCAAATGGTGTTCTCCCTACAGGGACTTCATTTCAGTTACCTTTGGTGCATAGTAAATTGCCACAAAACTTAGTCCTTCTTGAATCTTGTGACTTCTGTAGTTGAGAAAGTCAGGAAGGCCCCAACTGGGCAGCGAGCTTGTTGTCTTCATGGGTTGTAGTTAAAATG
>NW_007083879.1:0-694 GCF_000164805.1 Carlito syrichta
AGCAGTAGAGACCACTGACATGGAAATCCTAATAATTCCTTCATGCCAAGTAAATGCTGGAGAACTTCACAATTTGTACACATAAGAGTTTTACAGAAGTTCTTCTTTTTTAACTCTAAAATTTTTTTATTTTAAAATTTTGGGGTACATTTCAGGGTTAGGTATACAAATATTCACTGTGTAGGTACCCTTGTTGATGAGGTGTGCCCCCCTTCCCCAGGCAGATTTCTATTCGAGAAGAGTGGTGGATAGTTGGTCCTTCCCATGACATCAGATAACATAGGCTATGTCAGATATACAAGGTAATCTGTGCAATTTCACAGTTACATATTTACTTTGAGATTGTTAATTTAGTTACAGCAAACAGCATCATTCATCACATTGAATTTATATTGTCAATTTGAGTTTTTATCGTGTCATACTCTTAAATTTTTAATTTGCTTTGGTTTTATGCCATTTTAAGAAATATAAGCATACGATGTTTATCAATGCTTTTAGGTTTATTTATATTTAAGTAAAGTTATTATAAATACAGTTTAAGCCAAGGTTGGATGCTAAGAAAACTCTCCCTTCCTAAGAAACCATGACATATTAGTCAAGCTAGAGAGACAATGAAACATCCCTTTTCAAGAGGTTAACCCTTGTTTTCAAATATATTCTCCATAAGCACAGGAGGAGGCACTTAGCTGACTTC
>NW_007083880.1:0-712 GCF_000164805.1 Carlito syrichta
CAAATGTTTGTGTCAAGGGAGAGAGAGAGAATAGGTGAATTAATTTTATATATTTTACAATTATAGGAATATTTTTAACATAAGGTGATAACCTTGTTAAAAAGTGTACAAGTGAAATTATGTAAAAATTATTAAGATAAATAATTCTTTGCTAGGAGACTAAAAAAGTTTTTACTAAAGGGAGGACCTTTCAGGTGACATTTGAAGAATGAGTAGGATTTGAACATCCACATGTGCATAAATGGAGAAAGTTTTTTCAACCACAACTGCAGTAAAGTTCAGTTAAACAAATAAAAACTTGAAAAATAGATAGATGACATCTACCAAGCACTGATAGCCTTCAGTTGAATTCATATCAAATCACACCGCATTCCAAAATATCTTTCTTGACTGGGCTCGGTGACTCAGTCTGTAATCCCAGTACTTTGGGAGGCCGAAGTGAGTGGATTGCCTGAGCCCACGGGTTGAAGACCCACCTAGGCAACTTGGTGAGACCTCGTCTCTACAATAAATCAAAAATTAGCCAGGTGGGGTAGTGCATGCCTGTAGTTATGGCTACTTGGAAAACTGAGTGAAAGGATCGCTGGAGACCAGCAGTCGAGGTTGCAGTGCCGGAAGCATGCCACTGCACTCCAGATCTCCAACTTAAAAAAAAATTATTTCTTTAGATGGGGAGAGAGGAATAATAACGCAGAACACAGGACAGTCAGAA
>NW_007083881.1:0-775 GCF_000164805.1 Carlito syrichta
GCTACTTACCAAGCTAATCACATATTTAACTAATGTGTAGTTGATAGTTTTCTAAATGTTCATATGAACACAAAAACACTGCATTTGAGAACACTGACACCTTAAACTTCACCTTTGGTTTATAGAACATGTTTGTATAAATTATTTCATTTATTCCATACCACACCCCTTTGATATGGATGTGGCAAGTATCATTAAGCCCTTGTAATACAGTGACTCCATAAGTGACTATTCTTTGGCCACAGGAACTCACAAATGGCAAAGAAGAGCCCAACTCTCTTGACCCAATTTCAGACTATTCTCCAATGAATTCCTTTTTCCTTAGTGTGAGCCTCCAAAAATAAAGTCTACCCTGGAATACATGTGTTTCATTGCACCTAATAGTGTCCTAGGGGCCTTAGTCAAGTACTATATTTACATTAATCTGGTATAAGAGACATCTATTTCAACCTGGAATGTATACAAACTTACCACAATCCCTGCTTCTTACTCTTCTTAGTAGAAAATAATGGAGCCACAATAATATTATTATACAATAATAATTAAAATGCTATCAAATATCATTTTCTTGTGTATCAGGCACTGTTCATAGCATGCAATTACCACTCTCAAAATAAGAAAATTAAGAACTAGAGAACTTAATTTGTCCTTAATCAAGTGAAAGTGTCAGGATTGAGATGCAAACCAGAGGCTTTTCTGATGCCAGAATGCTGCTTTATTTACCACTAGACGATTTATAAATTTTGAATAGATGAGCTATGAGATTGAGATGAAG
>NW_007083882.1:0-1129 GCF_000164805.1 Carlito syrichta
ATTCAGCGAACTTATGCTGCCACCAAACCACCTCTACATGAAACACTTAGGAAGTACTAAACACAGAAGGAAAGGAAAAAAGAACAACATTCTTCACAAGAGTACAGGGAAAAGAATAAAATATACATAAACCCACCCCAAAACCAAAAGAAAGACAAAAAAACCAAGTGGAAAAACAACAACTCTATAAGAACTCTATGATAGGGATGAACTCTCACATTTCAATTATTAACCTGAATGTGAATGGATTAAATGCACCACTGAAAATACAGAATGGCAAAGTGGATAAAACTTCACCAGGCAACAATATACTGCCTTCAAGAGACCCATCTCAATAGAAAGGACATACGCAGACTCAAAGTAAGAGGATGGGAAACAAATTTTCAGGTGAATGGAACACAAAAGAAAGGACAAGTCATGATCCTAATATCAGACAGAATACCATTTAAGCTATCAAAAATTAAAAAAGATACATAGGGCCACTACATAATGATAAAAGGTTCACTCCATCAACAAGAAATATCTATCCTAAACATATATGCACCCAACATAGGTGTGCCAACTTTCATAAAGTAACTTCTAGGAAAACAAAAGAAAGATATTGACTCTAACACCATCATAACTGGGGACTTTAATTCCCCACTCACAACCCTAGACAGATCATCAGGACAAAAAATCAGCAAGGAGATCCGGAACCTCAGTGTGACTCTGGACCAAATGGGCTTAATTGATACCTACAGAACACTCCATCCAAAAACCACAGAATATACATTCTACTCATCACCGCATGAAACATATTCTAAGATCGACCACATAATTGGCCATAAATCAAGCATAAGCAAATTTAAAAGGACCGAAATTGTACCATGCACCTTCTCAGACCACAGTGGAATAAAAATATACATTGACACCAACAAGGTCCCCCCAAAACCCACAAACACATGGACACTAAACAGCATGATGCTAAACAATTCCTGGGTCAATGATGAAATCATAACAGAGATCAAAGATACCTGGAAATAAATGAAAATGAAGAAACATCTTAACAAAATCTCTAAGATGCCTTAAAACCTGTAGTAAGAGGGGAATTTATATCCCTACAAACACACATGAAGAAAATGGAAAGGAA
>NW_007083882.1:1763-4546 GCF_000164805.1 Carlito syrichta
ACAATACATCTCAAAAATCATCCATCATGACCAAGTAGGCTTCATTCCTGAGATGCAAGGCTGGTTCAACATTCATAAAACCATAAATGTAATTAAATACATCAACAGATATCAAAAAAAAACCACATGATTATATCATTAGATGCAGAAAAAGCTTTTGATAAAATCCAGCACCCCTTCTTGATAAAAACCCTTGAACATCTAGGCATATGGGAAACATGCCTCAAAATAATAAAAGCCATCTATGAGAAACCCACAGCCAGCATACTCCTAAACGGAAAAAATTGGAACCATTTCCCCTGAAAACTGGAACAAGACAAGGATGCCCACTCTCACCCTTCCTGTTCAACATAGTATTGGAAGTCCTGGCTCCCAACCAGAGAAGAGAAGGCAATCAGGGGTATCCAAATAGGAAAAGAGGAAGTCAAGTTATCTCTCTATGCAGATGATATGATTGTGTACCTTGAAAACCCAAGAGAATCTGTCAAAAACCTCCTTACACTGATAAAGGCCTTTGGCAATGTCTCAGATACAAAATAAGTGTGCAAAAGACAATCGCATTTCTTTACACCAATAATAAACAAACAGAAACCCAAATAAAAACCACAATTCCATTCACAATAGTCACCAAAAAAATGAAATGCCTTGGCATCTTCCTAACCAGAGACGTGAAAGACCTTAACAATGAAAACTGCAAAACACTGCTCAAAGAAATCAAAGATGACACAAACAAGTGGAAAAATATCCCATGCTCATGGATTGGAAGAATCAACATTGTGAAGATGTCCATCTTACCTAAGGCAATCTACAAATTCAATGCAATACCCATCAAATTACCAGCAACATTCTTCTCAGACCTAGAAAAAACAACACAGGAATTCATATGGAAACACAAACGTCCAAGAATAGCCAGAACAATCCTCAGCAAAAAAAAAAAAAAGCAGGTGGTAGCACATTACCAGACTTCAAACTTTACTATAAAGCTACAATCATCAAAACAGCTTGGTATTGGTATAGGAACAGACATATAGATCAATGGAATAGAATTGAGATTCCAGAAACAAAACCTCAATTTCTCAACCAACTCATATTTGACAAGGCCTCAACCACCTACCACTGGGGAGAGGAGAACCTATTCAGTAAATGGTGCTGGGAAAATTGGCTGATCACATGCAGAAGATTGAAACAGGACCCCTATCTATCCCCATGCACGAAGGTTAACTCCAAATGGATCAGAGACCTAAATGTAAAACCTCAAACCATAAGAACTTAGAAAATGAAGGAAATACCCTCATGGAAATCGGAACTGGCATCCAATTCCTGAACAAAACCTGAAACCCACAGGTCATAAGAGAGAAGATAGACAAGTGTTCAGTTCTCTCTGGGTCCATCTGGGACACATAGATGCTGTTCCATGTTCCCTGTGACCTGTAGCTGAGACCTGACACTGGTTCTTACTCTGTGTGTCTCCTGCAGGAGCCTGAGCTGAGTTTTCACCCTGAAATCCTAGCAGGGAGCAGATGCAAGAAATAAAGTCAGCAGGATTAGCAGTGAGAGTAATCCACAAAGGATACTTGTGGAGATGAAAACCAAAGAAGATGAGAATATGGACAAATTGGGTCAGGAACCTCAAGGTAAACTGAAGAATGCCAGTCATCATCCAGACCCTCAAAAGTAGACTGAACTGAGCAATGAAGCCTGGAAGAGTGAGTTCTTCCACAGTGAATGTGTGCATCAGGATAAAGAGACCCACAGAGTGAACTCAGAGCCAGTATATTATGAAAGGAAGGACCAACTTCAGGAGAGGAGAATGTGACCATGACACCCAATCTGGAGCCAGGAGCTTCGAACTTAGAGCTGCCCAACAGTAATGCTCTTCAAGTAAGTGTGGGCTTAGCAGGAGTAATTGATTGTTGCAGAAGGGTTGGAGATGTCCAGTCTTACATTAAACAGTTCTACCCAAGTCAGGTGGGCCAGAGTAAGTGGCCCACTGGTTGTATCTGAAGCTGTGATATAATGATATCCTTGTACACTTCTAGTTGAGGAAGGCTCAAAACACAATAGTTCATAAATATGTATGGGTGTTTAACATTCTTTGCACCATGTAGACATTGGGCTTCAGATATTAATGCATTTCCTTAAGGAAGTCTAGGCAGTGAGAGAAAAACACAAGCAGATCAATTCAACAAAATGCATAGTTCTCCAAAACTGTGGTGTTATGGGAGCCCAGTGAAGGCTATTGCTCCTAATGACAGGGTGAACCATAAGGGGAATTCCTCAGAACAGTCCTGTTTTCATCAGAGCTCCCACAGGGGAGAGTCATAGGGATGTGTGGTACAGGATAGGGGCCTCTCTCAAGAAAGGAATTTGCTGCATGGTGAGAGAGAGGAGAGCATCTGTGACAATCCCTTTGGGACAGGAATGTAGATGAGAAGATTGGAGGTTTGCAGCCTTTTTTATTCAGTCATCAATAACCACTACTGCTAGCCCCATTAGTGCTAGGCTCTGAGCTTAAAACTATGAACACAGATATATATATATAACATTCACAGAGCTCTCAGTTTAGCAAGCAGTGAGTCATGAGAGTGTAGTGATGATGAGTTCCCCAAAGGAAGTTGCCAGTGCTGTGTTCGGTTGAGCTCAGTGGATGCTGGTGTACCCCTTCTGGTTGTTTCCAACAACTGGATAACCTGTGTTTCTCTGGGAGCAGCCAACACCTTGGATCCCTGTTTGGTCAAAATACTGAACATTGCTAAAAGTGTCTATAGGAAACTAATCCGTAG
>NW_007083883.1:0-985 GCF_000164805.1 Carlito syrichta
AAAATTACAGTATGAATCTTCCAGTTCTGAAGAGAGCACAGCACAAAAATAATATAAGCAATACCAACTTGTGTTTCTAAAAAACTGTCCAACTTGTATCACATCTGAAAGAAACTACCACCGCCAGGCTCAGTGGCTCAACCTGTAATCCCGTGCTTTAGGGAGGCTGAGGTGAGTAGATTGCCTGAGCCCGCAGGTTTGAGACCCGCCTGGGCAACTTCCCGAGACTTCATCTCTACAATAAATCAAAATGAGCCAGGCATGGTAGTGTGCACCTGTAGTTCCAGCTACTTGGAAGGCTGAGGCTGAAGGATCGCTGGAGCCCAGCAGGTGGAGGCTGCGGTGGCCAGGAGTGGCCACTACACTCCAGTCTGGGGGACAGAGTGAGACTCCAACTCAAAAAAAAAAAAAAAAAAGAAATAACCACCTCATAGAAGGATAGAAGTATTTAGAGAAATTTAGGCAGAAGGACACAGGGTGTGTTTGTGTGTGATGATAGATAGGGGTTCTGTTTCAGTCTTCTGTATGTGGTCTGTCAGTTTTCCCAGCACCATTTACTAAATAGGTTCTTCTCTCCCCAGTGGTTGCTGGGGAGACTTTGTCAAAGATGACTTGGTTAAGAAATTCAGGTTTTGCTTCCAGGATATCTAACCTGCTTCATTGGACTATATGCCTGGACTTGTACCAATACCAGGCTGTTTTGAATATAGTAGACGTATAGTAAAATTTAAAGTCTGGAAGTGTGACACCTCCCACTTTGTTTCTTTTGCTAAGATTTGTCTTGGCTATTCATGCTCATTTGTGTTTTCATATGTATTTCTTTATGGCCATTTCCTGGTCTTAGAAGAATGACGTTGGTAATTTAATGGGTATTGCACTGAATCTGTAGACTGCCTTGGGTAGAATGGACATCTTAACAATATTGATTCTTCCTATTCATAAACATGGAATATTCTTCCATTTGTTTGTGTCTTCTTGGTTTTCT
>NW_007083884.1:0-874 GCF_000164805.1 Carlito syrichta
CTTCCTTTTAGGTTGACAAGTCTGCTGACTCCTGCTATAAACCGAATAAAGGAGAACACATTTGTTCTCAGTCAGCACAGACAGGTAGCTGTATCAGGTAACATTGATTTATTTTTCTGTGTCCTTGTATTGACATATGGCTTAAAGAAACATTAAGCCATATAAAATAATCTCTACTTAGATTTGCAAATTTCTTAGTGAGTATTACATTCTTGAAAACCTGACACAAATATCACAGAGATCAAGAAGTTTTTCCATTTTGAAACTTTACCTTTCTACATCTGCCAGGGTGCAGATTTCAGTGGCAGGGAAAAGAAATCTATACTGTCTCCATCATAGGGGCAGGACAAGGCATCATTTTGACCATAGAAATAAAGCCAATGAGAAACTACACATTTTTCTTTCTTACAGAGAGTTGATATCAGAGCCCAGGTTGCTCTGGATTGGTGAAGAAAACTCTGTTCTATTGACCAGAGACCTCCACACAGTGCACAAAGGAACCAGTGCAAACCCTGTCAATTGACAATTTCATAACCTGGAGGGCCAAAAGCCAAATGCAGGCTGCCAAATGTATAGTTTAGGTCAATACTAAAACACATTTTCAAAGCATGTTTGAAAAGCATTACTGCTGCCTCAGAGGAAGAAATGTTCAACCTCACTAGTCATCAAGGAGATGCAAATTAAAACTACACTGAGATACCACCTAACTCCAGTCAGAATGGCCATTATCAATAACTCAAAAAATAACAGTTGCTGGAGAGGATGTGGCAAAAAGGAACACTTCTACACTGTTGGTGGGAGTGTAAACTAGTACAGCCTCTGTGGAAATCAGTGTGTGATTCCTAAAGCTCTAAAATTGATCTTCCATGAGACC
>NW_007083885.1:0-939 GCF_000164805.1 Carlito syrichta
CCAAGTCATTAAAAGAACCTTGGAAAATGAATGACATACCCTCATGGAAATTGGAACTGGCATCCAATTCTTGAGCAAAATCCAAAACCCACGGGCCATAAGAGATAAGATAGACAAGTGGGACCTCATTAAACTGACAAGCTTCTGCAAAGCCGAAGAAAACATCAAGAGAGCAGGGAAACAGCCTACAGACTGGGAAAATGTATTTGCCAACTCCAGGCCTGACAAAGACTTAACATCTTGGATCTACAAGGAACTCAAACGTACTGAAAAGAAAAAAACAAACAACCCCATTATAAAATGGGTAAAACATATGAACAGACACTTCTCAAAGGAAGACATATGAGCAGCCAACACACACATGAAGAAATGTTCAAGTTCACTAATCATCAGGGAGATGCAAATCAAAACCACACTGAGATATTACCTAACTCCAGTCAGAATGGCAATTATCAATAACAAAAAATAACAGTTGCTGGAGAGGGTGTGGTGAAAAGGGAACACTTCTACACTGTTGGTAGGAGTGTAAACTAGTGCAACTTCTGTGGAAAGCAGTGTGGTGATTCCTAAAATCTCTAAATATCAACCTCCCATATGACCCCACAATCCCCCTACTGGGAATATACCCTGAAGAACTCAAATCACTCTATCAAAAAGATACCTGCACACAAATGTTTATCGCAGCATTATTCACAATAGCAAGAACCTGGAACCAACCATGCTGTCCATCAAAGAGGACTGAATTAAAAAAATGTGGTACATATACACTATGGAATACTATGCAGCCATAAAAAATAAAATCATGAATTTCACAGCAACCTGCATGGAACTAGAGTCAATAATACTGAATCTCTCACAGAAACAAAGATCTGAGTATCACATGTTCTCACTCATGTAAATGGACCTTGAGCATCCACCGTAATACTATATAAAAAAAAA
>NW_007083886.1:0-1193 GCF_000164805.1 Carlito syrichta
ATACTGATGATGTTGATTTGAAATGAAGAAGCCCATTGCAGATGTAACATCCTTGAATGGACAGGATCCAGTGTGCAAACAGAGGTTTGCCTAAGAAAACAATGGAATAATTTGACCACCATAGCAGAATGTGAGGTCAAGTATGGCATGAAGCCAAGAAAAGTAGTCGCTGTGACTTTGAGAAAGGTTATTTTTGGCTTGATATGTTTTTTGGTTTTTTTTTTTGAGTTGGAGTCTCACTCTGTCACCCAGACTGCAGTGCAGTGGCCGGTCCCAGCTACCGCAGCCTCGACCTGCTGGGCTCCGGCGATCCTTCCGCCTCAGCCTTCCAAGGAACTGGAACTACAGGCGTGCACTACCATGCCTGGCTAATTTTTTGATTTATTGTAGAGATGAGGTCTCGCCTGTCTAGGCAGGTCTCGAACCCACGGGCTCAGGCAATCCACTCACCTCAGCCTCCCAAGGTGCGGGATTACAGGCTAAGCCACCAAGCCTGGCTTGATATGGTTTTTTAAGTGACCTAAGAAACATGCAAATCAAGTGAAGGGTCACAAGTTGGGAAGTAGATTTTTACAGATTGAGGAGAGCAGAAATTGTGCCTAAGAGAAAAAATGTACAGGGAGAGTGAGCAGGATTGCTGGACAGCAATAAGGGTTCACTTGATGGTTATACTTAAAACTTACAGTGATATGTGTCATCGTTGTCTATTTTTCTCCATTTACATTTATATGAGATGTTTCTGGTATTGTGTAAATGGAAAGAAGTTATAAATCTGGGTTAAATCTATATACAGTGAAAGAATTAAAAAATAAGTGTATTCGGGGTGACAGACAAAATATAGTATGTGGGGTTATAGGAGGATTCTTCAAGTACTGTGTTGAAGGTCATGGAAGTAATAAAGCTATTCATATGGACACTATTCCTGCGGCCAAGTGAGCTGACAGAAAACCCATGGAAGAAACCTGAACGACCTTGGTAAAGTCCCTTGCAAAATAAAGGAAAATCATCTAGTGTTAGTAAGAAGATATTGACAAGAAAGGGAAAAGAGTGAGCAAACAGATATTAACTTCAAAAGGAGAGGGAATGTTAGAATACGACACTGAAACAGTTTTCTGTAAGTATTGATGTGAATGTTAGTCTTCTAAATATTGTCTTCCCTTTTCACTATCATGCTTGTACATTGGGTCGAATTA
>NW_007083887.1:0-470 GCF_000164805.1 Carlito syrichta
TCCTCACTCTGTCGCCCAGACTGGAGTGCAGTGGCCGCTCCCGGCCACGGGAGCCTCGCCTGCTGGGCTCCGGCGATCCTTCCGCCTCAGCCTTCGGAGTAGCCGGAATTACAGGCATGCGCTACCACGCTTGCCTGATTTTTTGATTCATTGTAGAGATGAGGTCTCGTTGCCCAGGCGGGTCTCGAACCCGCGGGCTCAGGCAATCCACTCACCTCAGCCTCCCAAAGGTGCGGGATTACAGGCTGAGCGACCGACCCCGGCTATGATTGTTTATCTTTATTAAAATAATGTTTCAGAGATTTGTGAGAAAACACATTTGAAATATGTAGAACAATGCAGAACATTATGCGAGTGATGCTACATCTTCCATTTATTAGAGATATGCTTCCTGGTTCTATCCAGCTAAGATAAAGGTGTTTGGCTGTCATTATGGATATATTTACTTATTATATGACTATATATTTATA
>NW_007083888.1:0-1043 GCF_000164805.1 Carlito syrichta
ATATAAGATTTAAAGACTCACCCTTTAATGAGAGTGAAAAAGAAAACCACAAGCTAGGTAAGTATTTAGCAAAAGAGCCAGGTGCAATGGTCTGTAATCCCAACACTTTGGGAGGCTGAGGAGGGAGGATTGCTTAAACCTAAGAGTTCAAGGCTGGAATGAGCTGTGATCATGCCACTGCATGCCAGCATGGGTGAAAGAGTGAGACTGTTTCAGGGGGTGTGTGTGGGGGAAACAGTATTTAACATCTGAAGAAAATGCTTAATCCAATCATAGTTAAGTCTTAGCTACAAAACAAATTATTTGCTCATCTTGCTAAAAGAGGAAAATTGTTTTTTCTCCAACAAATAGTGGCAACTATAGTAGATATAGCCTGAGTTGTTAGCTGAAGTTAATGTAGATAAACTCAACTGGCTTAAAACGAGTCATGCTTCAAACTCTTGATTTAATGTTTAAATCTCTAGTGAAATTTCAATGACTATTTTTTTTTCTTCTCCCAAGCAGTAATCATAGTAAAAAAAAGCTACCAGATTGGTAGAACCAGTGGCTCTCTTGCTTTGGGTGTACTGACCAGGTTTTAGATTTATGTATCAGGAAAGCTACGCCCAAGACTTCCTGGGTTCAAGTTCCAGTTCCAGCTCACACAGCAACATGACACTGGGCAGGTTAATTACCCTTTACTTATCTGCAACAAAGGGATGATAACTGTACCTATTTCATAAAGTTTTTATGAGGATTAAATAAATAAAAACTTGATGAGGGTTCAGAATAATTAAGGATGCCGTGTGTGCTCAATAAATGTTCCTTGCATCATAGATATGATTAGTCTCTCAGAAGCAATAGTATTCCTGTGTTTGCATTTAAGTGAGTGTATTTTTTTTGAGTCGGAGTCTCACTCTATAGCCCAGACCGGAGTGCAGTGGCACGCTCCCGGCCACCGCAGCCTCAATCTGCTGGGCTCCAGCAATCCTTCCACCTCAGCCTTCTAAGTAGCCAGAACTACAGGCGCGTGTTACCACGCCCGGCTAATTTTGTATTTATTG
>NW_007083889.1:0-716 GCF_000164805.1 Carlito syrichta
ATAAATAAATAAATATACTAAAAATAAAAAATATTTTTTCAATATAATCAGTGAAATATTTACCTACACTTTCACAGAGCAAACTACCTAGAAGAGGCTTACAAAACACTAAGTATGCCATGTAACAAAAATAAATCAAAACACTCATTTATTTTGTTTTTCATATTTTGCTATTTATCAGAAAAATGAATGGCTACATGAATTGTGTACATATTAAGGAAAAATTCCATGCAGCATTCCTATTTATAGAGCTTAAAAACATAATGTAGATGCAGGTTCCTGATGAGTATATATAATTCCATGTTTCCTTTATGAACTTTAATAATACACTACCTACATTTGGTATCTATGGAGAACAAAATTTAAGAAAAACAGAATAATTATAAGCCTCAAATGTAGCCAGGCATGGTAGCGCGCGCCTGTAATTCCGGCTCCTCGGAAGGCTGAGGCGGAAGGATCGCCGGAGCCCAGCAGGTCGAGGCTGCGGTGGACGGGAGTGGGGGAACTCCCGGGGGAACGAGGTGAATACTTTAAAGTAGTCTTCTATTACTTGTACTGAGTGGTGACTTCATGGATTTTCAATTTTTTGTGTTGTTTTCTGAGTTGTTTTTTGAGTCTTGGAAGGCCTGGTACCAGGACTTTGAGCAGGTACCAGGTCCCCGACCCTTGCTAGGAGTCTTCCAAGACAGAACCGGAACCCGAGAGACCCAGAAAGC
>NW_007083890.1:0-1338 GCF_000164805.1 Carlito syrichta
CTGTCTGTTTAGCAATATGTTAGTTGTGGGTTTATATCATAGATGGCTCTATTTTAAGGTGTGTTCCATCTGTGCCTAGGTGTTCAAGGATTTTTATCATGGGGGGATGCTGAATTTTATAAAAAGCTTTTTCTGTATCTAATGATATGATCATGTGGTTCTTTTTTTTCTTACTTTTGAGTTGGAGTCTCACTCTGTCACCCAGACTGGAGTACAGTGGCCGCTCCTGGCCACTGCAGCCTCAACCTGCTGGGCTGCGATGATCCTTCCACCTCAGCCTTCCAAGTACCTGGAACTAAAGGCACATGCTACCACTCCTGGCTAATTTTTTGATTTATTTTAGAGATGAGGTTTCACCAAGTTGCCCAGGCAGGTCTCGAACCTGAGGGCTCAGGCAATCCACTCATCTCAACCTAACAAAGTGTGGGATTACAGGCTGAGGCACCAAACCCGGCTATCATGTGGTTCTTGTTTTTACATTTGTTGATGTATTTAATTACGTTTATGGTTCTGCATATATTGAACCAACCTTGCATCCTGGGGATGAAGCCTACTTGGTCATGACAAATGATTTTTGAGATGTGTTGTTAGATCTGATTTGCTAGAATGTTTTAAAAATTTTTGCATATATGTTCACCAGGGACATTGGCCTGTAGTTCTCTTTCTTTGTTGGGTATTTGCCCAGTTTGGGTATCAGTGTGATGTTAACTTCTTAAAATGATTTGGGGAGAGTTCTATCTTACTCAATTGCCTGAAATACTTCCAATAGGATTGGTATCAGCTACCTGTATGTTTTGAAGAGTTCCAATGGAAAGCCATCTGTTCCAGGGCTTTTGTTTGTAGGTAGTTGTCTTATGACAAAGTCAATTTCCTGGGTTCTTATTGGTTTATTCAGTGTCTCAATGTCTTCTTGTTTCAACATTGGTAGGTTGTGCAATGTCAGAAAATTCCTACATTTTATTTAGATTTTCAAGTTTGTTTCCATACTAATCTCTGATAATCTTTTGTAATTCTTCAGAGTCTGTTGTGACTTGATCTTTTGCATTTCTGATTTTGTTTATTTGAATATTGTCTCTCTTTCTCTTGCTCATTCTGGCTAGGGGTCTATCAATCTATTCTGGTTATGGTCTATCAGTCTTGCTTATTCTTTGAAAGAATGAGCTTTGGCTGGGCTCGGTGGCTCAGCCTGTAATCTAAGCACTTTGGGAGGCTGAGGTGAGTGGATTGCCTGAGCCCGTGGGTTCGAGACCTGCCTGGGCAACTTGACGAGACCTCATCTCTACAACAAATCAAAAATTAGCTAGGCGTGGTAGTGCGCACCTGTAGTTCCAGCTACTC
>NW_007083891.1:0-835 GCF_000164805.1 Carlito syrichta
CTAGGAGAGGGAAGCTGCAGTGAGCTATGATTACACCACTGCACTCCAGCCTGGGTGAAACAACGATACTTTGTCTCAGAAAAAAATATAAATAAACAAAAAGGGAAAATATCCTTTGATAAAAATTATTAAATTTTTGTCCCTTTTTAGAATACCTGACTTTTATCATAGATGTTGTTTTTGAAATTGTAACAACCAATAGTGGTTACATTATAACACAAATTTTATTACATTAATAATGGTTGCAGCCACATCTTCCAAAGAATCAGATCTGTATAAGTGCATCTTTAAAACTTATTTATAAATTTACTTCATACACTTTTCCCAATAACTACCAACAGTAATGACCAGAGAGGATGTGAGATACTGGCTTAGGAGTGATGATACAGTTCTCAGCTCTGCACAAACCCAAAGATGATTTACTGCTAAATCCCTCAAAGGAAATTGTATGTGGGATGTGAGAAAGGGGAATGCTAAATGGCATAACTGTGTCTGAGTCTTCCAAGAATGTTTGAAATTTAGACCAGTGTACTATCATCCATGATTTCATATGTTTTCAACCACCTACATTATTAAAGATAAACACTTGCCTACTAGAAATCCCTTTAGAAAATCTATTGACAAACATACACCCACAAAACACCTCCTGAGTGTATGCATTCCAGGCTTTAAATGAGTGTGTGCACTAGAAGTCACATGTCCATGGGTTAAAATCTACTCAACTGGCTTGAGAGACAGCAACCTCATAAAAAATGTCCTACTGAGTAGTGTCACCCAAGGTTAGCAGGCTTTACAAGCTTCAGCAGAACATCTCTTGGGAAGTTCTGAAGATCTT
>NW_007083892.1:0-1045 GCF_000164805.1 Carlito syrichta
CAGGGCTCTCTCAGGATCTGCTACACAAGGAATGCTGGTGGGCCTGTCTCATGGGCTCATCGTGTGTGCATCACCGAGCTGGTTCCTGCATCAGTGGGGTAGTTCTTTTCCACTGCAACAGGAAAGGCTAGAGCTGAGACTAAGTCCTCTTGGGATCTGCTGTGGATTGGAGCCTGGTGTGTCTGTCACATTGGCTCATACAACTACATGTCTTCCAGTAAGTCCCTACACAGACAGAACAGTTCCTCAACTGCAGCAGGGCATTCTGGAGCTGAGACTCTTCCTTTGAGATATGCTGTGGGGTGAGGCTGGATAGCCTAGTGTCATTGGCTCAGAGGGGTATTCATTTCCTAGTAGGTTTGAGCACAGTTGGGATAGCTCACTGATTACAGCATCAGGGACCAGAGCTGAGGTTGACTTCTTTAAGAAACTACTGTGGAAATGGAGGTTGGGACACTGGTTAGGGAGACTCAGACTCCTGGGCCTGTGAGATATGAGTGAGTGTCCCTCTGGATACTTGTGCCAGCAGCTATGATCTGGGACCACAGTTAAGGAGGGCTGGAGCCAAGCCATATGGCAGTGGCTCAGCAGTGATGCTGAGACTGATGTTATTGGACAGACAGACCTTTCCATCAAAACACTAGTGTGTGCAGTTCCTCTGGGGGCCCTTGGTGGATCATTTTGATTGCAGGCTCAAGACCAAACAGGGCTGTAGCCAAGCCCCTTGGGAGGGCCATATACAGCATTGAACCAGGAGCAAGCTTGGCAGATTGGCTGTGTAGGTATTGGTCTGCCCTTTTAAATCGACCCTCCAAAGAACTAGTCTCCACCACAACTGCAGAAACCCCTACCTGAACCCTGAGGCTTCTGAAGAGATGCTTTTGACTGTGAAATATGTGACATTCTTGCTGTTGGGGGAATATGAGTAGGCTACCTTCTATTCCATCATCTTGTGATACCACTTCACAAAATGGTTTTTTGGTGAATACTCAGAATTGATAGTAATTATTTTCTATCCTAGATATCCAGCTTTAGATTGCTTTCC
>NW_007083893.1:0-872 GCF_000164805.1 Carlito syrichta
ATCTTCTCTTTTTTTTTGAGTTGGAGTCTCACTCTGTCACCTAGACTGGAGTGGAGTGGCCACTCCTGGTCACCGCAGCCTCGAACTGCTGGGCTCCGGCGATCCTTCCACCTCAGCCTTCCAAGTAGCTGGAATTACAGGCATGTGCTACCATGCCAGGCTGATTGACATAGCAATCTTAAATGTGTATGCACCAAATAACATAGAGGAAAAATATATACGGAAAAACCTGAAAGGACTAAAGAAAGAAGAGAGAAATTCACACATAGAACTGGGCACTTCAAAAAACTTCTCTTGACAATTAACAGAACAACCAATCAAGAAAACTATCCAGGACACAAAAGAACTCAATAGCATCATCAATCAATAGTATCTAATGTTTGTAGAACATTCCACCCAAATGCAGCAGATTACACCCTCTGTTCAAGTGCTCTTGGAAATGCACAGCACTCAATGCATACATTCAAAAAGAAGATTCTCAGCTCAAATTCTAAGGTCACACCTTAAGAAGCTAGAAAAAGGAGAATGTAATAAACCCAAAGCAAGAAGAAGGAAGAAAATAGTGAAAATAAAAGCAAGAAAAGAATGAAATTAAAAACAGAAAAACAATAGAGAAAAACAATTAAACAAGTTGGTACTTCATTAAAGTCAATCAATTGACAAAAACTCTAACGAGACCAACAAGAAAAAAAGAAGAGAGAAGACACAAATTACACATACAAACTTGACAATGTAAATGAAACAAATCAACAAGCCAAGAAATACAAATTACCACAACTGGCATAATATTACACAGGTAATTTGAATAATTTGTTACAACCATGAAAGAAATTGAGTTTACAATTGTAAAATTTCCAGTTTTGTAAGAAAAA
>NW_007083894.1:0-908 GCF_000164805.1 Carlito syrichta
TTTTTTCCAGCTTCTCCAGCCCAATGTCATAACTTAGTTTTCAAAATCTTGACAGTTGGCTGGGCTCGGTGGCTCAGCCTGTAATCCCAGTGCTTTGGGAGGATGAAGAGAATGGATTGCATGAGCCTGTGTGTTCGAGACACACCTGGGCAACCTGGCAAGGCCTCATCTCTACAATAAATCAAAAATTAGCTGGGCGTGGTAGTGCATGCCTGTAGTTCCAGTTACTTGGAAAGCTGAGATGGAAGGATCGCCAGAGCCCAGCAGATTGAGCTGCTCCTGGCCACTGCACTACAGTCTGGGTGACAGAGTGAGACTCCAACTCAAAAAAAAAGAAAAAAATCTTGACAGCCTTTCCATTCCAGTGTGGTTCAAATGTCACAAATCCCATTTCTGTTTTACTGCCTTCTCTCTCAGTCTCCACTTGTGACCTTATCGGAAGTTCCCTTTGATCTGTTGACAATGCAAGAGGAGACTTAAGCCTAGTTCACAGATATGCCAGGTTCTGCATGATATGCAATCACCATCTGAAAGCAGATGGTTGCAGCACTACAACCTCTCCCTGGTATGTCCCTGAAGAGCAGTAGTGAAAGGAAATCTTTTCAGTGGACAGAACGTAGGTAAGTGCTGCTGGCTGTGCACTTTGTTTGGAAGGGAAAACAGACAGGCATGCAATTCATGGGCTATTGCCAAATAGTTTGACTGGATGGTTGACTTGGAAGAAGTATGATTGAACATTAATGATTAAAAAATTGGAGGAAGAGGTATGTGGATAGACCTCCCTGAATGGGGAAAAAAAAAATTGTGAAGATATTTGTGCCCCATGTCAAAGAGGGTTTTAATAATCAAGTGGATGGGATAACCCTATTCTGTGGAAACCTCTTAGCCTCTTTCTCCAACCACCCCTG
>NW_007083895.1:0-1681 GCF_000164805.1 Carlito syrichta
CAAGTAGGCTTCATCCCCAGGATGCAAGGTTGGTTCAATATATGCAGAACCATAAACGTAATTAAATACATCAACAAATGTAAAAACAAGAACCACATGATAGCCGGGTTTGGTGCCTCAGCCTGTAATCCCACACTTTGTTAGGCTGAGATGAGTGGATTGCCTGAGCCCTCAGGTTCGAGACCTGCCTGGGCAACTTGGTGAAACCTCATCTCTAAAATAAATCAAAAAATTAGCCAGGAGTGGTAGCATGTGCCTTTAGTTCCAGGTACTTGGAAGGCTGAGGTGGAAGGATCATCGCAGCCCAGCAGGTTGAGGCTGCAGTGGCCAGGAGCGGCCACTGTACTCCAGTCTGGGTGACAGAGTGAGACTCCAACTCAAAAGTAAGAAAAAAAAGAACCACATGATCATGTCATTAGATACAGAAAAAGCTTTTTATAAAATTCAGCATCCCCCCATGATAAAAATCCTTGAACACCTAGGCACAGATGGAACACACCTTAAAATAGAGCCATCTATGATATAAACCCACAACTAACATATTGCTAAACAGACAGAAATTGGAAGTGTTTCCCCTGAGAACTGAAACAAGGCAAGACTGTGCACTTTCACCCATCCTGTTCAACATAGTGTTGGGAGTTCTAGCTAGAGCAATTAGTCAAGAGAAAGAAATCAGGGTTATCCAAATAGGAAAAGAGCAAGTTGTTATCTCTCTTTGCTAACAATATGATCCTCTACCTCAAAAATCTATGAGAATCTGTCAAAAACCTCCTTGCACTGATAAAGGTCTTTAGCAGTCTCTGGGTACAAAATCAATGTGCAAAAGATTCTTGTATTCATATAAACCAACGACAAACAGGCAGAGAACCAAATAAAAGGCACAATCCCATTCATAGTCACTACCAAAAAAAAAAAAAAGAAAAGAAATACTTGAACATCTTCCTAATCAAAGAAGTGAAAGACTTTTACAATGAAAACTACAAAACACTACTCAGAGAAAACCAAGAAGACACAAACAAATGGAAAAATATTCCATGTTTATGAATAGGAATAATCAATATTGTTAAGATGATTGTTAAGATTCCATGTTTATGAATAGGAAGAATCAATATTGTTAAGAATCAATATTGTTAAGATGGCAATCTACAGATTCAATGTAATACCCACTAAATTACCAACGTCATTTTTCTAAGACCTGAAAATGGCAATACAGAAATACATATGAAAACATACATGACCATGAATAGCCAAGACAATCATTAGCAAAAGAAACAAAGTGGGAGGTGTCACACTTCCAGACTTTAAATTTTACTATAGGTCTACAATATTCAAAACAGCCTGGTATTGGTACAAGCACAAGCATATAGTCTAATGGAACAGGTTATAGATCCTGGAAGCAAAACCTGAATTTCTCAACTAAGTCATCTTTGACAAAGTCTCCCTAACAGCCACTGGGGAGAGAAGAACCTATTTGGTAAATGGTGCTGGGAAAACTGGCAGACCACATACAGAAGACTGAAACAGAACCCCTACCTATCACCATACACAAACATCAACTCTGAATGAATCAAAGACCTAAACGTAAAACCTCAAATTGTAGTAATCTTATTAAACACTGAAGACATCCTGTGTCCCCTCTGCCTAAATTTCTCTAAATACCTCTGTCCCTTCTATTAGGTGA
>NW_007083896.1:0-799 GCF_000164805.1 Carlito syrichta
AAATTAAGCTTCAGTTTTTATAATTAGAGCATTCTCTGATAAAGATATGAAATAGATGTGTTGGATGTCTAATTTAACATTCCTATTCAGTAATAAGTAAATGATGAAAAGTGGATAATCAAGCAACATATTTTCATTAATCATATTCACCAATGACAAAGGCCAGAAGTCAAAGAGAAATACTGAATATTGTCCAACACACACACACAAAAAGCCTGGTGACTGAAAATGGACAAATGTTTTACTGAATTTCTGGTTGGTAACTCAGTCATAATATTTTTATTTGCCTTAAGGAACTGCCAAATTGTTGCTGAAGAGTAAGTAGTCCAAAATTAGACATCAGCTCCCTGAGAGGACACATGACACAGGGAACACATGAACTCTACAAAACATTTATGTATCCTTCAAGGAACTGGCTATAGGCAGCCACCAGCTTTTTAAGTTCTGTTTTCCATGAATAAGTTTACAGCTCTTTAAATGTATAGATAATCAAATTCTTAGAATTAAAAATCAATATGATTGACAGCAAGCACACAGGCTCTATCTGAAGGGCGCAGGGAACAGTCAGAAGGGCATCTCCTGAGATGGTGCTAAACACTATATAGAACCAAAGACAAAAAAGGTCCTAAGCTCTGGCTTTTCCCATGCATGCAAAGTTTAAACCTGTGCTCAAATAACTTCTCCCTAAAGGAATACTACCTCATAGTCTCCTCCAGTAAAACCCAAACACAACACTGGCCAGCCCCTGCAAGGTCCATAATATACCCCTCTCCCTGCATAGCTCTCTCTCTTTCACACT
>NW_007083897.1:0-1301 GCF_000164805.1 Carlito syrichta
AACCAGTCAGATGTCTAATATTTCTGCAAAGGCTTGTGACAAAGGCCAGTCTGTCTGAAAGGGTGTGTAACACTGAGTCTTTTTTCTAAGACCATGACTGATGAGTAAAGATGAGACAAGTCACTTTAGATTTTGGGGGGGAGGGTGATCACAAGCCTTGGAATTAGGCTTTATCAAAGAGGTAATTGGTCTCTTTGTCTTTTTGGCTTCATTTTTTGTTGGAAATTCTCAGAGTACCATACAGCATAGAGGCAGGAAAAGCCACATGGGCTTGTTAATAAGCCACTCAATGCAAATCCTAGGAGATAGGTGGGTGTGATACTTCAGTTATGAGGTCAGTGCAGCACCAGTCTTCTGAGAAAGTGTGTGCTACATGAGAGTAGACACATGTGTTGGCTAAATTTCCCAAGTCTCTACTACTATGCTTTAGGGTCAGCCATGAGTCCACTTTATATGCATTTCTATCATAGTCATCTTAAAACAGCAGATTCTCTTTTCATAACAAGAATGATAAACATAAAAGGAGAAATGCTGTGCATGATGATACAGGGAACAGTGACACAAGGTCATCCTATGATCACAAGACACAGAGCAAAGTAAAGACTAATGACACCACTGGCAGGAAATCAGTGGGGAAAATCCAAAGTTGGTATAGTGAAAATAAGTAAAGAAGTCTTTTTATCTCAGTGAAGTGTTCTAATGCTTTCAAATATATCTTCCACGTTATTTCCCATAATTTAAAAGAAGGCCAATCCAGTGGTGCTTTCTCATTTTTCTTTCTTGCTGTTCCTCCATATTTCTTCAAACCACAGTGGGTCAAAGCTCCCATTGTCAAGTGATTTGAGCCTCTGTACTGATTAATCAACCTACATAGAAATTTAAACGTCTACTGAAGTTCTATTGCAGAATACTATAAGATAATAATGGAGACACTTGGACTTGAATATGTTGTATCCTTTGTTCTTGTGCCAGCATGAGCTCCATTGAGCTCTTTGATACACAGTACACAGAAGAGGGTGTAAGATCTAGGCAATAAGCCTGATCCAGTGAAGTCTGCTCTTGAGAGCAGTGCCCAGGAAAGGAGGGACCTGGAGCCATACCAGACTGACAGTCAGTCACCAAAGTGTCATAGAGCAAGTGCTGAGAAAGGGCCACAACCAGAAAGGGAAGCAGGAGGTTGTTACTGAAGAATGTAACTTCTGATAACTTCAAATCTCCAATTGTTATCAGAATTGGAGTTTGTAGATCACACACAAATATAATATTAGAAAAGAGCAGTGGGCAGAACGAAATGAAGAGGA
>NW_007083898.1:0-845 GCF_000164805.1 Carlito syrichta
GTCCTCTATTCTACTCCCCTGAAATGGCTGCAGACTTGATTTTATAAGAATATACCTTGTCATTGGTTCCCTTTTCTTCAATTCACTACTATCTTTTCTCTTTTTAACCAAAATTGAGCTGGGTACAATGTGGAAACACAGTCCCACTGAATGGTTCAGTTCCTCTGAATAACAACATGAGGAAGCTTTCCACAGGAGCAAGGAGGATTTGCTAAGGCTACTAAACGTTACAGAGGAAGGTTGGAGATGTGCTCCTGGTGCCAATCCGACGAGAAAAGGCAAGGAATGAAATCACCATTAACAGCAAGGTATCCTGATGAAAGAGACGCTGAAATGGTAACCCTTAGGTCGATCCACATCCTCCTGGCCAAGTCATGGCCCACTGCATAGGACAGTGGGTATGTGACTTCTACCTTCGAGCCGCTCTCTTCCACACAGAAAGGCACATTTCGTAAAACTCCTTCAATGTACTGTTGTAGAGCACTAATCTGCTAAACTGTGTTTGTTCACTTTTGAATTCAGATTTCAGTTGTTCACTTTTGAGTACACAATTTTACAAGAAGTGAAAAGTGTTTTAAAAACATGGGAGGAAGAAGACAGGTCAGAAAGAAGAAGATGAAGCATATATCTATGATGTTTTGATGTTCCTTAACTTAGACTCCCCCCACCTCCACATTCGTACAGGGTAGATTGAAATAACTGCTGTTACCTGGCACAGAGTGCAACAATTTTTATGTATATGACTGCATGTTTTTTCATCTGAATATAAGTTACACTTGGAAATTTGCATTTCATATTTTGGTCGTCGAAGGGTTTGGTTGTCCACCATTTAAGGCAATGAAACA
>NW_007083899.1:0-1647 GCF_000164805.1 Carlito syrichta
CTTGGGGCATACAGATTCCATGCTTTACAGATCATGCATCACAAGACCGTCACAAGACGAACACGTTCTAAACAAACTGTTACAATTTCCTGATGCATGTCGTGTTTTACAAAGCTTACATCAAAATTACAAATACATTGTTTTAAATCATTCAAAACAATTTAATAAATCATTCACATCATACTCTTCTTTTTAAGCCCTAATTAAAAGTTCCCCAAGTTATCCCTAAATTTAATCTAGTTATACTAACTTTTAATATATTAAGCCGTTAATATTATTGACTTAACACTATTCTATACTCTATAAATTTATTTAAATGGCTTGGTTTTATTGGCTTACTGTTATTAACTTACCATTATACTATAAGCTATAACTTAATTACCTTGAGTTTATATTATTTATATTTATAGTTCTTATAACCTACTATAATTCCACACTGTCCTATGATTGTATATAAATTACCTATGATTTAATCCAATTTTACTAACTTTTAATGTTTTAAATCGTTAATACTACTAACTTAACACTATACTATACTTTATAAATTTATTTAAAAAGACTTGATTTTATTAACTTACTTTAATACTATATATTCATATATCCTATTACATACCTAACTTTGAACTATAACTATATATCAATTACCTACGAACTTATCCTAAACCTAAAGTTTTATCACAAATTATATAAATCTTAAATCTTTAAACTATTGTCTTTTATACCTATTAATTACTTTATTTAATAATCTTATACCTAAGTTCTTACACAACTATTATCTTATAATAATCTGTTATAAATCTTATCATTAATACTTAAAAATTATAAATTTACTTTATGTTCTAAAAAACTTAATTCAATACCATTTTACTTAAAATCTAAGCCTGATTTCCTGTTAGGGAAAACTATTTGTGTCTCAAAACCTGTCATGCCACTCAAAACAGTGAACTGCACCATTGCCATGACGACAGCCAGAGGCTAAAGCAAGAGGAGAGTCTCTGCACATAAAAAAACATACTGCTTGACCAAAGACAACATAACAAAACTATTATAGTAATTATAATGTTTTAACCTGAGATAAAACAACATTCTAAAAAACCAGTATACCAGAAAGTAATACCAGGAAATGACAGCTAAAAAATCTTAAAAAAAAAAAACAGTTTAAAAAAAAAAAGAGATTTTAAAATAATTCTGCTATATGTTTTTCATAAAATAAAATAAGCTCAATATTAAAAATCCTGATTGTCTTATAATACATTGGTTACTATTCATATGTATATGCTTGATGTCAAATCTTTGTCTCTGAGACAAACTTCTGAATAGGCCTTTATAGGCCTCAGCCATAAGATTCCATATGTTGGCTCCCAACATTTGTTCCTTTTTATTGTGCAATGGAATACCACACACCTGGCATGAATACACATTTTTATTTCACTTGGGTAAATGCCTAGAAGTAGGACTGCCGGGTCATATAAGTGTATATTTAATTTGATACAAATTAAAAGATTTGTATCAAATTAAAGATTTTCAGTTATCAACCTCTCTACCTGAAGGACAATGGCGCCAGTGAGACTCGGTACCCTTTGAGGTCAAGAGATTTATTAGAGCAGCGGCTACAGGGAGAGGGAAAGGAGGTCTGTAACCGCCTGT
>NW_007083900.1:0-825 GCF_000164805.1 Carlito syrichta
CGGATGCCCTGAAAGCTGTAGTAAGAGGGGAATTTACATCCCTACAAACACACATGAAGAAAATGGAAGGAACAGAAATTCACAACCTAACAAGCCACCTAAAGAAGCTGGAAAACCAAGACCACAAAAATCATAATTTCAGCAGAAGAATCCAGATCACCAAAATAAAAGCCCAAATCCAGGACATAGAAGACAAAAAGATAATACAAAAAATCAATGAAACAAAAAGCTGGTTCTTCGAAAGGGTAAACAAGATTGATGGTCCCCTAGCTAGACTGACCAAGAAAAAACGAGAAAAAAACCAAATAAGCACAATCAGAAACACAAAAGATGAAGTCACATCTGACCCTGAAGAAATACAAAAGATCATTAGAGACTACTACGTACACTTGTATGGAAACAAACTTGAAACCCATAAGGAAATGGAGGACTTTCTGACATCACACAACCTACCTAGGTTGGAACAAGAAGAAATTGAGACCCTAAATAGACCAATAACAATCAAGGAAATTGACCACGTAATAAGAAAACTTCCTACAAAAAAAAGCCCTGGTCCAGATGGCTTTCCAGCAGAATTCTACAAGACATTCAAGGAGGAGCTGATACCAATCCTCCTGAAAGTATTCCAGGCGATTGAAAAAGACGGAACTCTTCCTAAATCATTTTACGAAGTCAACATAACATTGATACCCAAGCCAGTTAAACATCCAACAAAGAAAGAGATCTACAGGCCAATATCTTTGATGAACACAGATGCTAAAATTCTCAACAAGATCCTAGCAAACCGGATTCAGCATACATCTCAAAAATCATCCACCATGACCA
>NW_007083901.1:0-797 GCF_000164805.1 Carlito syrichta
TCCCTGCTCCCTCCAGCTCTCTCCCCGGCCTGGCACCCGGCACTGCAGGTCGCACAGGGAGGCTCTGAGCGCCCGCCCCTCAGAGACACCGGTTCCATTACTGGCTGAATACTCTGTAGGGACCCAGTGCCACTCTCGTCATTTACAGCCTGCCTTTTGGAACTTTGGAGCTCTGGAACTCCGGGTCCACCCTGGCTGAGGCACACAGCGTCAGACCCCAACCCAGAGGACCCAGACAAGCAGAGAAAAACAGACCTGCTTAAACTGCCTTGCCATTCTCCAGGCAGACTTCCATTGCCCCGCCCACCTAGCAACAAACTTTACCTCAGCTTTTAAGGCAACAGTGTGAAACAGGAGACAAAGCCCCACCCCTATGCTGCAACGAAAAACAAAAGGCAGAGGCTGGAATCGGAGATCACAGAAGTGACTCTAGTATGATGGCTTATTTTGACCTATGATTTTATCATTGAAACTGTTGGTCTAGATTACGTTTGGTGTTTACCTTCTGACTTATACTGTTTCTTGATTTTTTTGGCCTGTCTCTGTTTAGCTATCAGTATTCTTTAGGGAATCTTTCTTACCTGTCTTTTTTCACTTCTTCCCAGCCCTGTGTCTCTCTCTCACCTGATAGTTGGTATGTATATCTGTTTTCCCTCTTGCACTTCTCCCTTTCACTTATTTTGACTTATGATTTTATCATTGTAACTGTTAGTTTAGATCACGCCTGTTGTTGACCTTCTGACCTACACTGTCTCTCGATTTTTATTGACCTGTGTCTGTGTAGCTATCAGTACTCC
>NW_007083902.1:0-909 GCF_000164805.1 Carlito syrichta
GTGCCTGTAGTTCCAGCTACATGGAAGACTGAGGCAGAAGGATCACAAGAACCCAGAGGTCAATGCTGGAGTGGCCGTGAGTTTGCCACTGCACACGAGTCTGGGCAACACAGCGAGACACCAACTCAAAAAAAAAGCAAAAAACAACAAAAACAAAACTAGATTTTCATACAAATATAAAATGAACACATAAAAGAGATTTTATTTAACTCAGTAGTTAATGAAAAAACAACTAAGAAGCCGGGCTCTGTGGCTCAGCCTGTAATCCCTCGCCTTTGGGAGGGTGAAGTGAGTGGATTGCCTGAGCCCGCGCAATCGAGACCCGCCTGAGCAGGAAAGACCTCATCTCTACAATAAATAAAAAAAATCAGCCGGGCGTGGTAGTGCATGCTTGTAATTCCGGCTACTTGGAAGGTTGAGGTGGAAGGATTGCCGGAACCCAGCAGGTCGAGGCTGTGGTGGCCGAGAGCGGCCACTGCACTCCAGTCTGGGAGAAAAGAGTGAGACTCCAACTCAAAAAAACAAAAACAAAAACAAAAAACTAAGATATTACAGCTGATTCAAAGGAGAATTCAAAGCACCATAAGTATTCAAGTCCTTTAAAAAAGCAAAAATAAATATTAAAATAGTTGCAAAACTGACATTTTCGCTGGGAAAAAGAGTGGCATCAAGTGCCCTTCCATTTAATTGTCTATGATCCTGTGCCTTGCCATGTAACAGCTTGCAGAACTGAAAAAATTCAAAGACAATGAAAGTTGTGAAAAGTCTAGAAGAGTAATATATTGTTTTTCTTTGTCCATTTTCAAGTATTTCACAATTTTTTCCTGAGAGTATATTTTAAAAAATTGAAACAAAATTCACATTCTATGCCAAGCATACATTACGAAGCAAAGTACAGAGTAGGGAAGC
>NW_007083903.1:0-1077 GCF_000164805.1 Carlito syrichta
GCTCCCTGAAGGGGGCTGCCCAGCGCCTTTTATTATGGAAGGAGAGGGGTGAAGCATCAAGAAGGTGTGTGTCAGCAGGAACGAGCTTTAAATATGCAGACATAGAATAAATAAATTTCAAGTATAAAAAATGATGAATTAGCCTAACCTACTTTGGGTTTTTTGTGTTTTGTTTTGTAGATACAGAGTCTTGCTATATTGCCCGGGTTAGAGTGCATCGCAGACTTGAACAATCGGGCTCAAGCGGTCCTCTCACTTCAGCCTTCTGAGTTGCTGGGACTCAAGACACACACCACCATACTCCAGGGTTTTTTGTATTTTTCATAACGATGAAGTTTCCCGACAAACTTCCAAGCTCAACATATCCTCCTGCCACTGCATCCCAAAATGCTGGGATCACAGTCATGAGCTTCTATGTCTGACTGGTGTTTTTATTATTATAATGAAGCAAGTGTTGCAATCGGCCACTCTCTGTGTCTTGTTCGTATGTGGATGAACAGCGGACTGGCATCTATTGTCCAAAGCGAGACTAATGGTGAAACATTGCCTATTTAGTAAGTTTTTAAAGGTTGTGGTCTGTAGAGTGGCTCTAGATGGACCGTCGCTGCAAAATCTGGTGGTTAAATACATGAGCAAAGCAGAGTCCTGTCCTTGTTCGGCCTCAAAAGCAGGGGGGCAGATGGCATCAACAATCGCATAGCCCCTTGAAAAGACAGCCTCTGCAGTCATGGGTGGACCACCAACCATGGAAACACAGCTCAATGGAAAGAGTTTTGCCTGTTGCTTTATGCTGCTTGGACTCGGGCCAGTGTCCACTGGTCCCTCCCACAGGAGAGTGCCAGCCACGAAAGCCCATCCCCAAAGGAAATACTGTTAGATAGGAAGTACCCAGAACAACACAGTAGCATTGGCACGGTTAGGAGGTTCTAAAACAGATGCAACTTAATATCCTTGACCCACTGACCAGAAATCAGGAAGGCCAGAGGTGCTATCTAGAGGTGGAGAACGGAGAGTCTTCTGGTGAGGCCTAGTGTCCAGATGTCAGGCACGAACAAGGGCCTCGCACGAGGCTGATTT
>NW_007083904.1:0-1107 GCF_000164805.1 Carlito syrichta
CTTGCTTTAAATTTATTACTATTATTTGTTCTTCTGATCTTGTAAAAAATATCAGATCTACAGAGAGAATTTAAAGCTTTTATCATGTTGATGATATAGGTCTTACATATTATTGATTTCATATTGTTTATGAATTATACAACTTACATTCCTATAATTGAAACACTGGACTTTCTTAGAAGCCTCAGCTCAGCAGGATGAGACTGCGGTGGCTGTCAGCCTGCCACTGCACTCCAGCTTGGGTGACAGAGACTCAAACTCAAAAAACCCCAAAAAGTCAGATTAGTGTGTGTTACCTTTATCCAAATTTAGCATCTAGACACTTCAAAGCTGTCAGGGTTGATTGGTTTGCCTAGTATCCACTGCTCAATCCTTACAATTAAATGTTGTAATAAAAAAAATCATGGCAATATAGTCTCTTTCTAGCATCCACTTCCAGACTTGTTCAGCTTCTACCCATTACCCAGTTCCAAAGAAGCTTTTACATTTTTAGATATCTGTTATAGCAGCACACTGCTCCTTTTCACTAATTTCTGCCTTAGACTTTCCAGTTGCCATTGAAAAATATCCAAGACTGGGTAGCCTATAAAAAAATTTATTTCTCAGTTATGAAAGGGTGGGAGTTCCTGATCTAGGCATCAGCAGATTTAGTTTCTGGTGAGGCTACATTCTCTGCATGTAGGATGGCACCTTGAATTCTGTGTCTTTGTGTGTAGAGATAAGAAAAAGGCCTAGGATGCTTCCTTTAACCTCTTTGATAAGGTTGCTATTCCCACTTATGAGAACTCCAGCCTCACGACACAATCACCTCAATTTTGTTGCTTTGAGGATTTAGTTTCAAATAAATATTGGAAGAGATACAAACATTCAAACCATGGCACCCATTATTATCTATGGCATACATTTATTTTTGCTTATACTCATTTAGGCATTCATTCATCATTTCATTCAGTCATTCATTTATTTTTGCTTTTGTTTTAATTTTTATTTTAAAGATGGTACAGTTTAGGGTTAGCTATAAAATTGGTCATTGTACAGGTAAAGTTTGGGCCTCACTTTGGTCCCCACTTAACCTGGCTTGTGATCAGGTACCCTTATTGATGAAGA
>NW_007083905.1:0-800 GCF_000164805.1 Carlito syrichta
CTCAGTGGCTCAGACTGCAATCCCACCACTTTGGGAGGCCGAGTTGAGTGAATTGCCTGAGACCACGGGTTTGAGATCCACCTGGGCAACTTGGCAAGACCTCATCTCTACAATAAAGCCAAAATTAGCTGGGCATGGTAGCATGCACCTGTAGTTCCAGCTACTTGGAAGGCTGAGGCAGAAGGATCACTGGAGTCCACCAGGTCAATGCTGGTGTTGCTGTGAGCATGCCACTGCACTCCAGCCTGGATGATGGAGTGAGACACCAACTCAAAAAAAAAAAAATTCAGTGGTTAAGAGTTTAATATTTAGGGTAAATATATGATACATAAACGTTTATATATGTGTGTGTCTATCTGTCTATCTTATATCATCTATCTATCATCATCACCTATCTTCAGATAAATCACTTGAAACTCCAACTTGAAGATTCACATGAGTGAATTTCAGTTGTTACACAATTTCAAATGTCTTACTTGAATCCATTGTTGGTATTGTCCAAGACCACACAACTAGTCTGTAGTGGAGCTAGGAGTAGATTTCTTGTCTCTTAATATCCAATATAATCATTATCTGCAGAGTGGGCGATGGCAATTGACTAGATTAAGGTGGTGGAGTCAGAGTTTCTTGTCCTGAGTTCTCCCTTTTTCTGACATTTCTTCTTTCTCTCTCTACATTCCTCATTTCTTGAGGAGTCTTTTCAAAGGGGGTATTATCATGAGTTCACTAGTTACCTTCAGGTGACCTTGGGTGAAGACTTTACCCCTTAAACCCTTGGTTTTATCATCTGTATCATGGAA
>NW_007083906.1:0-744 GCF_000164805.1 Carlito syrichta
TGTGAATTGCAAATGTCTAACAAACCTCTTACAGGAAATCCCCCTCAGGTTAAGCTATTCAGATCTCTGTGAACTTCGTGACACAGATAAGCCCCACCATGGCAGCAATCATGTGACTAACCCACCCATCTGCCTGCTGTCCATCATCTAACATCATCAGTATCTGCACTTGCTTGCCATTTTGTGATGACGTGGAAGCAGACCACCACCCAAACACCCTAATGATCTTCCCCCATCAAGGGGAATGGTTAAAAGGACACAACCACAGGCAACCAGGGGCCATTGCCTTGCTAGAGTCTGGCGTAGCCATGGGCTCTTTGAGTCATGGCTGTCGCCATGCTTCCTGGCTTTGGCCCCCCTCCCCCACCTTGTGAAGCTGAATCTTCTGTTTTCCTTCTCTCTCTCTAATTTATTTTTAAATAACTTTTCTTTCTTAATCTTTTTGTGTGTCGCAATTATTTGCTATTTACTCAGATCTCTGGGTTGCCGGAACGCACCTCCGGTTTGCCAGCCCCGCCAGTGCTGCGCGCCTCCCTGCATCTCTCGACCCTCACCCGGTCTGTCCATTCCCTAACATTTTTGGAGGTTCCACCGAAACATCCGAGATCTCTCTCTCTCTCTCTCTGTCTCTCTCTCTCTCTCATATTTCCTATCTGGTGGCCCTCTGTGGACTGTGTTGGAAACTGGTGGCAATTGAAGGCTCTAGCTGGGGCGACACTTCAGCATGCAGCTCCAGGAAAGACT
>NW_007083907.1:0-1353 GCF_000164805.1 Carlito syrichta
TCCCTATAGTGGCCGGATGTTGAGGGCCACACAAGGAAGCAGACCCAGCCCCGCGCCTCTTGTCTGGGAAGCCTGAGTTCTGCCTCCCTGCCTGTGTGACCCCTTCCTTGCAGAGTGGTCTTCACCGTGATGCTGGGGGACGCTTCTGTCCCTCCACAGGTCACTGGTTCTTTGTGCCAGAGATGTTGGACACCTGTCAGGGTGACTGATAGGTGGCAAGTCCCCTCCAGGCCTCGAACCGTGATTCCCTCCAAGAGGAATGCCTTCCTAGGGTCTTCTGGAACCTTCTGAAGACCGCTTCTCTTCACTTTGTTCAAGAGAAACAAAACCCCTGGAAGCTGAGGGCAGAAATCCCACGAGTGTGAGCTCTGGCCACAAAGCAGACATTGTTCCCACATGAAGTCCCCTGTAGGGATGACTCCTGTGTGTAGCCAGAGACACGAGATGGTTCCTGGAACCCTGCCCGGAACGGCTAGGAGGTAACTGCTTTCGAGTGTGTCCCTTGGGGCCTTCTGTCTGCCTGCTAGGAACTGAGCTGGAGACACTTCTGGGGTGTCCCTCTCATGCCTCCACTGTGGCCGCCTGCCGTTTTGTGGTCCAGATCTGCTCATTCTTGCTGAGTGGCTGCTGTTTCCAAAGTGAGACCCTGGTGGTATCAGAGCTCTGAGCCTCTGCGTGTGGACCTCTCCTGGTCTTAGAACCCTGCCAGGCACTCTGACCTTGGTGATGTCTCAGCGGGGGAGGTTAGGTAGGGGTTGTTGGTGGCAGGGGATAGTGGGCAGGCTCTGGGCACAGGGAGGGCAACTCTCTGTGGTCTCAGATGCACAGTGCAGTGTGTGCTGGCACTGGACATCCAGTCAGTCTTAGGAAAACAGCGGCATGAGCCAAAGTCAGTGTGACCCGTGGGGAGTCCTCTTGTTTGTATTTCTGGAGGATGTGAACAAGCAAGAGGCAATGACGCTGCCCCTGTGGTTTGTGGTTTTTAATCCACACTGAGCACAGGGGAATATATGATAAAACAGCGATGCCCTTCGGGGCTCTCCTTGGGTGTGTCTGACCTCAGCCTCTGTCTCCACCTCTGTGTCTGACCTCGGCCCTCATGTCCCCTTCCTGTCTGGCCTTGGCCTCCATGTCCCCTCCATGTCTGGTCTCAGTCCATGTGTCTCCTCCATGTCTGACCTTGGTCCCAAGTCCCCTCTATGTCAGGCCTCGGCCTCCTTGTCCCCTCTGTCTGCCCTCCCTAAGAAGCTGCACTGGACAGCCCAAGTGTGGACCCCATAGCCCGTCTGAATGAGTTGACAGAGATTCAGGGCCTGGCCCACCTCCTGGGAGATGCTTCAGGAAAATGAGTGT
>NW_007083908.1:0-789 GCF_000164805.1 Carlito syrichta
CCAGAAAAGGAAGCAGGAGGCTGTTACTGAAGGATGTAATTATGAGGTCAGAGCAATACCAGCCTTCTGATAATGTGTGTGCTATGTGAGAGTAGACACGTGTGTTGGTTAAATTTCCCAAGTCTCTTCTACTATGCTTTAGTGTCAGCCATGAGTCCACTTCATATGCAATTCTATCATAGTCATCTTAAAACAACAGATTCTCTTTTCATAACTAGAATGATAAGCATAAAGGAGAAATGTTGTGCATGATGATACAAGGAACAATGACACAAGGTCATCCTATGATCGCAAGACACAGAGCGAAGTAAAGCCTAATGACACCACTGGTAGGAAATCAGTGGGAAAATCCAAAGTTGGTATAGTGAAAATAAGTAAAGAAGGCTTTTTATCTCAGTTAAGTGTTCTAATGCTTTCAAATATATCTTCCTCATTATTTCCCATAATTTAAAAGAAGGCCAATCCTGTCAAGCTTTCCCATTTTGCTTTCTTGCTGTTCCTCCCTATTTCTTCAAACCACAGTGGATCAAAGACCCCATTGTCAAGAGATTTGAGACTCTGTATTGGTTAATTAACCTACATAGGAGTTCAAACGTCAGCTGAAGTTCTATTGCAGAATACCATAAGATAATAATGGAGACACTTGAACTTCAATATGTTGTATTCTTTGTTCTTGTGCCAGCATGAGTTCCATTGAGCTCTTTGAGACTGGTACACAGAAGAGGGTGTGAAATCTAGAAGCTAAGCCTGATCCAGTGAAGTCTGCTCTTGAAAGCAGTGTCCAGGAAA
>NW_007083909.1:0-1157 GCF_000164805.1 Carlito syrichta
CCTCATATATTTGATCTTCAAATGAAGACAATAAGCTGGGCTCAGTGGCTCAACCTGTAATCCCGCACCTTTGGGAGTCTGAGGTGAGTGGATTGCCTGAGCCTGCGGATTCGAGACCCGCCTGGGCAGCGAGACCTCATCTCTTCAGTAAATTTTTTTAAAAAATCAAAAAATCAGCCGGGCATGGTAGCACATGCCTGTAATTCCGGCTACTCAGAAGACTGAGGTGGAAGGATCGCCGGAGCCCAGCAGGTCGAGGCTGCGGTGGCCAGGAGCAGCCACTGCACTCCAGTCTGGGTGACAGAGTGAGACTCCGACTCAAAACAAAACAAAACAAAACAAATGAAGACAATAACAAGGTGAGAATATCTCCTAACATGATACAACTATCAGTCATTCAACTGAAAATGCACTAATTCTTTTCCCAAAAGAGAAAGTAAAGTCCTTGCTGTGGTCTGAATATTCGTGTCTCCTCCAAAATTCATGGTGGAACTCAGACCCCAAAGCAACAGTAGTAAGAGGTAGGATCTTTTAGGAGGTAATTAGGTCATGTGAGCTCCAGCCTAATAAAGGGATTAATGCCTTGTAAAAGGGCTGCAGGGACGAGCTGGTCACTTTTGCCTTTCTGCTCTTCCACTATGTGAAGAGACAGCAAGAAAATCCTACTGATGCCTTGGTCTTGGATTTCTCAGCCTCCAAAAATGAAATGTAATTTTCTGTTCCTTATAAATTACCCAGTCTCAGGTGCCTTGATATAGCAGCACCAATAAACAAAGACAGTTCTTTGTTTATTCTTCTTATATCGTATAACTTAATACTGTGACATAAATAAGAGAGAAAGAAAACAGAGATATTTGGTTAACACACACACACGTGTTCAGAATAAAATGAGGAGGAAATACTCTGACAATATCAGTCCTGGTTTCTGTGACTGGTCACGTAATCATAGCTGCCATTTGGAACTACCTTTGTTTGCTGCTCATTCTGTATTCCCTTTCTCTTCAGCAGGAACTCCAGCTGGTTGTGGTTCTTCACCTTGCAGGGTGATCCAAACCCAATCTTTGTTTCTGAAAGGACTGGGCCTGGGTTGGATTTAGTTTTGCACTGAACTTAATCCTAGAGCATGGGGATAGTAAGAGACACTCTGAGAGATCTCG